>NW_023396968.1:0-81616 GCF_011125445.2 Fundulus heteroclitus
TTAGTTTTGTGCATCCCGAGATTGAAGTATTGACCCATTCATCTTTGCAAAATAGCTCAAGCACAGTCAGATGGGAGTGAAAGTGCCTATGAACACCAATTTGCAATTCATATGACAGTTTTCCAATTGGATTTAAATCTTTTAAGTGGACCAATCAATCACATGAATATGCTTTGATCTAAACCCATCTAATGTTGCTCTGGCTGTATGTTTAGGCTGCTGCTTCTGCTTGCAGGGGAACTTCTGTCCCTGTTTTCAGGCCTAACAGGCTTTCTTTCTCGATTGCCTTGTATTAAGCTCAGACAATCTTTGTATCAACTTTCCCTACTTTTCCTGTCCCCTTTGAAGATAAGCACGCCTGCAGCCTGTTGCTGCCATCGTCTTACAGTGGAGATTTATGGCATTCAAGTCGATGTGAGGGGTTATTTTTCTTTCACACAGTGTTTTGCATGTAGGTCAAAAGGTTCAGTTATGGTCTTCTTGATAGTGAGAAGTGCAAAATTAAGGTGGGTGATATATAATATATACCATACCACTGATAGTTGACTGTGGAACACTTGTGAGGAGATTTTGCAGGTGGCATCCTATCGCAGAACCACACTGGAGATCTCTGAGCTCCTCAGAGCGACCCGTTTGTTCATAAATGTTTGTAGAAGCAGATTGCATGGCTGGTGCTTGATTTTACACACCGGTGGCCTTGAAAGTGATTTAAAACACCTGTGCCCGCATTCATAAAGATTCTCAGAGTCCCCTCAGACAGCTCTTATCTTAGCCTAAAAATTCTTAACTCGGAGTCCAAGCTTAAAAACAATTCAGATCGCTCCTGAGAGCAACTCTGATTAAGGAGATGTCACAATTTTTTATCTTAGACTGCAGGTGTGGTTGTCCCTGTTACTAGATGAAACATCGGCCAGTGGGGACTTGCGATAAACCGAAACTGGATCAGGTCCGCGACCCGTATGAACCCTGGGTAGCTTGTTGTGGTTTCTCATGATGGCTGCTGTTTATATTTTCATGTGATACAGTGGTTGGCTAAACCCAACCTTTGGTAGGCGGCTGCTATACGCCGCTTCGCTCAATCAGCTTGGAAAGTTCTGTTGAATGTCCCTCCTTTCCCCGAATGGATTTGATGGAAGCAGTCCCAAATGGATGATGTGCAGAACGGAGAGTGCTGCAGATTATCCATCTGGATTGCCAGGTTACTCAGATACTCACTTCACAGATAACGCTGCACATCGTATTTCTGTTTATCAGCACCCTTGATTTACATGCAATGGTGTATAAAAGATGATGCATCTCCTTGAAAAGTCTCTATCTATAACCATGGAGGATGTTTTGTGTTTTGCCAGATATGCAGTTGGTCTTCGTGATGCTTTTAGTTCGCTAATTATTTTTCTAACAAACCTCTGAGGCCTTCACAGGGCAGCTGTATTTATACGTAGCTTAATCGGGGATATGTGGTTTTTGCATTGAAGTCTGTGGATGCAGTGTGACAAATTGCTGAAATGTTCGGGGTCATGAATGCCTTTGCAAGGCACTCCATTGTCTGTCATTGTTTCCTCATTACATACACATCATAATGTTCAAGTGTGCTGAATGATTAGGAAACTATGTTTTCTAGTCTTTAAACACACTCTAAGATTGTAAACACTCTGCATTCTCATTGATGAGAATGGTGCTACCCTGCTGTAATTTACTTTTGTCAGATGTTCTGTGTGTTTAGTTCAGTTGAGTTCAAATTCATACAACCAACTACAACAAAATTCCTTTTAGGCACTTTACAAAACAATAATACATTTTATTTATGATGTACTTTACATTTCAAATAAAATCTCAAAGTTCTACAATAGCAGGGGGTTAAAAACAGTTCCCAAAGTATAACAAAAACCAAAACACAATGAAACACCATTAAAGCAAAATTGAAATCATAAGTATTAAAAGGCCGTTTGAAATAGGAATGTCTAGTGGGGCCCTCGGGGTTTCTGGGAGGGCATTCCATATACGTGGGACGACTGCCTGAAAGGCCCTGTCACCCATAGTGGATAATTTAGTCCTAGGTTGGTGCAGGCAGTAGGTAGAGATGGAGGAGCGGAGGTTTTGTGGGGCCGTGTGCGGGTTGAGGAGATCACTGAGCTAGGCAGGGGCAGTTCCGTGTATGCACTGATGGGTGAGGAGAAATATTTTGTAATTGATTCTGTGTTGAACAGGCAGCCAGTGGAGTGATTTCAGGACCGGAGTGATATGATCATATTTCTGCCTTCTCGTCAGGACCCAGGCAGCGCAATTTTGGATGTGCTGGAGCTTTTGCAGGCTGCTGCCAGTGATCCTGATGAGGAAGGGATTGCAGTAGTCCAACCTGGAGGTGATAAAAGCATGGATCCACTTCTCAGCATCCAGTTGGGAGAGGGACGAAGTTTGCAGATGTATTTGAGATGGAGGAAGGAGACCTTACAGAGGTGGCGGATATGGGTGTCAAATGTGAGATTTGAGTCAAGTGTGACTCCAAGGTTTGTAACAGAGGTAGACAGGGGAATGTGATGACCAAGAATTAGTATACTGGTGAGGAAGGAGGACTGGCTTTGATGTGGGGTGCCGATCAGGATGGCTTCGGTTTTGCTGCTGTTTAATTGAAGGAAGTTGTCAGACATCCATGTCCTTATCTCCTCCAGGCAAACCTGAAATGCAGACGGCAGAGCTGAGGGGAGTGTGGAGTCCATTTTTATGTATAATTGTGCATCGTCTGCATAGAAGTGGAATGAAACTTTGTGTTTATGGATGATATGAACGAGGGGCAGTAGGTAGATGGTGAAAAGGGTCGGACCGATGACAGACCCTTGCGGCAACCCACAGCTAACTGTGTGGGGTGTTAAATGGGACCGTCCTAAAGTTACATACTCCGTTCTGTCTGTGAGGTATGACTAGAACCAGCTTAGTGTGGTTCCAGGGAGGCCTAACACAGACTGGAGACGGTGGAGCAGGATGTTGTGATGGCAGGTTTGATATGGGTCTGTAATGAAGATTTCAGGTTCAAGTGAGGGTTTTCTCAGATGTGGGCGAATAACAGCAGTTTTGAGAGCAGGAGGAACCTGACCGGATTTGAGTGACTGGTTGAGGATTGTTGTGATCAGTGGACTAATGGCTGTAATATAGGATTTTAGACGTGTTGTGGGGAGAGGGTCCAATAAGCATGTGGAGGTTCTCATGCACTTTATGATTCTCTCCACCTCTGTCTGAGCGATGCCTGAGAAGACAAAGAATGTGTTGGATGGGTTTGTGAAACTGATTTTGGAGGAAGGTGAAGCTGTGGCAGAGAAGTTAGATCGGATTGAAGCCACCTTGTTGGTGAAAATGTCCATGAACCTATTGCGCTGTTCTGTACTGGTGTCAGCATGTGTGTGTGTAAGAGATTTGAGGAGAGAATTTATTGATGTGAATAATAACTTCCAGTGGAGTTTGAGATTTTATGAGAGAGATATTGGGACCTGGCTGTGGTGAGTGCTTTGGAGTATAATTGTTGCTGTTCACAGTAGGCCTGTTTGTGTACGTGTAAGCCACTCGAGGTGAGTTTCCAGTCCAGGACTCGTCCAGCCGTTTTGATCCTCCGAAGCTCAGTTGCGTACCAGGGGGCAGACCTGGAAAAAGTGACTGATTTTGTTTTGATTGGTGCATGTGACTCAAGGATATTGTAAAGCCTGGAGTTATAATGTTCAGCAGAGCCTTTAACTGATGTGAACTGTGCGACCAGTGAGATTGTTGTAGGTCTTGGTTTAAGAGGGTAGTGTCTATGGCTTTTATTTTTCTGAACTGGATTTGATGGTGGTTTTTATGGTGGGGAACTGTTAGGGGCAGTTCCAGGGAGATAGCCTTATGATCAGACACGCCCAAGTCGCATTCTTTCATGTTGGTGATGGGGCGGTGTCTGTTATGACTAAATCAAGAGTGTGACCATTTGTGTGTAGGTACTGTGACACGTGTGAGATGTAAGCAGTCCAGGAGTTCAAGGAAGTCTGCAGCAGGGTGAATTGTTGGGGAGTCAACATCAAGGTTGAAATCTCTCATAATGAGTGTATTATGGGTTGCTGCACAGAGTGATGTGAGTAGATCTTGTAGCTCCGTGATAAATCCAGGTCGTGGTTTTGGGGGGCGATAGACGAGGAGTATTGTTATTATTTCTTTATGAAATCTGTATTTCAATAAAAGACCCTAAAGAAAGACAAAAAGGCTTAACTGAAATCCAAATACATACTGTCCATTTCAAACTCCTTCCATTCGAGTTGATTCAATTCTAACGGAATGGTGTAATTGCTTTAAAGATAATAAATTATCTGTGATGGAGCCATGTTCCTAACCCTCTTTCTTATCTGTTGGCTGCTGATAAAAGATACACATACATGTTTCCTACTTTAGTGGTTGCTTTTGAAATTACTTGTCAAATTAAGTCTTGTGGCATAATAATCAGAAGTCAACACTGGATTTGTTTTACTTGGTTGGGATTTCTGTGATGGTTTGATTCCAGTGATAAGGGGGTAAAGGAATTGTGGAACTGTTTCTGAACAAGGATGACAGTGTTCCCCTGCCTCTCTTATGACTGATTGGGTGTCTAATGATGATCCTATAAACAAAAGAGGGGCAGGAAAGTCTGTGATCCAAAGGCTCAGCTTGATCTGCTGTCCTTTTTTATTTGTCCTATTTTAATCATAGTCTTAAGGGAGTACAGTACTATGATACCTTGATAGAATGAAAATGTTTTCTTTCACTTGACAAAATTGTAAAGTGGGTGGATAGAGCCTGACTTTTATTTTTTGTGAATATGCCATGTCCTCACGATACAAATAGGTGGCACTTTACTATGAATAGAGTGCAACATTACAAAATCCCAAACATCCCTTAAATTCTTGAGTTTTATGAACTGTTTCCTCCTTTTGAATGGTGGCAGCTGCCTGGGATAACCTCTTGTCCACTCAACCTTAAATAATCTGTGTAGTGAGAACAATTAAATAAAGGAATGCAGTAGCTGGTGTATGACTGGAAGAAAAAAAAACAGCAAGTCCGTGTAGGATACACGGCATTTCAAATGTAGGTAGATATGGCATATGTTGGTCTCGTCTGATTGGTTTGGACAAATCAAAGTCCATAAAATTTCGAAACTCTTTTGTCTATAAGTTAAGGGCTGAAGAGTGAAATACAAGTTGAAAAGATTGCAAAGTATGTGTAAAAAGATGGAACAGAAGTTATGGAAGTTACAAAAACAGTGACAAAATGTATAACAATATAAGGTGAGCAAATGTCTGTCAGAAAATAAATTAAAGGTATACTATGCAACCGGGGTTGATTTTCCAGCGAGGCTCCCCCCAGAGGGCGAAAGTAAAAGTGCACTGTCATAAAGATGCTCAGCTATTCTGGTTTCTCCGTCAAGCCAGGCGCGATTGTTTTGAACTTAGCAGACAGGCGAATGCAACGAAAAGTGGAAAAAACGGCAGTACAAACAATGACTAACACAGTGAAGGTATGAACATCAAGCTTCCCGCAGCGCTATCTTGGCGAGGCGGCCGCCTCGCCAAACTCACGC
This sequence comes from Fundulus heteroclitus, assembly GCF_011125445.2. Lineage (NCBI taxonomy): Eukaryota > Metazoa > Chordata > Actinopteri > Cyprinodontiformes > Fundulidae > Fundulus > Fundulus heteroclitus. The sequence continues at coordinate 5,570 of NW_023396968.1, forward strand.
TACCGTCTCGCCAACATTCAAAAAAAAAAAAAATAATAATAATAATAAAAACTCCATATGCTTGCATGTTTATTTGACGTTAACACGTGGTTCTTTGTTGTTGCTTTTGCGCGTGCATATCAGTGTTGTAGTACTCGAGTCCGAGACTCGAACTCGAGTCCGAGTCATTAGCTAAATTTAGAGACTCGTGACTTGACTTGGACTTGAGCACTGATGACTCGAACTTGGACTCGGACTCCTACATTCTGATCATTCTGACTCGGAAATTGAGAAAAAGACTCGACTTTTTTTATATCATTAGGCTATAATTTTAATATGTCATTAGAATATTATTTGGTGTATGATTTTAATATCTAAATGTCGTACCGCGCACGTGACGTCACCATCTCATGAGCAACGCCCCTTGCCGCTAAGGTTGGGCAAACAGTGTGAGAGCGCACGTAGCAACCAGCTATTACACATGCAACAGATACAAGGATATGACCGACTTTACAGCTGTTAAACTTTCACAGAAGGATGTCCCAGGCACCCATTTTACTGGTAGAACTGTGGAACAACATACCAACGTTCAGCTCAAATGATGGCTTGAGTGTAGAGGGCTCGTATAGACTGAAAAACGGGAAAGTCGTTGTTTTTCTCCTGTTTGGCGTTCATGGCGTCATCGGCCGTTTTTTTTCTGTTTGTAGTCACCGTCCAGGAATCGGTATAAATTTTCCGGCCAGCCGAACAATTTAGTGCGGTCCGGTGGCCAAATGCATTATCATTATCCAACGGCTGTATCTCCTCGCTGCATCGACCGGTCTGCACCAGATTATTTGTGAGTAATGGGGGAACGCTGCCGAACGCGTTTGTGGGAATCGCCCGGTGGACGGGCGAGGAAAATGCGTGACAGCATCTGCGGTGGCGGGTGGCCGGCGGTGCGCGAACCCCGCCCGCCGGCACCGCGGCGGTGGCCAATAGGCCGGAGTGCGCTTGGCTGCGAGGGCCGATCGACGCCGCTTGCGGCTTTAACATCCTTCATATGCGGCCTATCAGCGTACCTCGAGTCGCTGTTGCACTTTCCATAACAACAATGTTTAAAAACCATGGTTAGGCGACATCCTAGACTTGGAAAAGCAGTCGTTTTACCGAGTAAAACCAAGGGTAACTACAGCGAAAGAGTTATTAGTGCAATGGAATGTTAGTGCTTCATGTCATACATCACACGTCACGGCATGTTCCTACAACGAACTTGGATCAATAGTGACTCGACTCGGACTTGACTCGGATGAGTAGTGGACTCGACTCAGATTTTTTTTTTAATGACTTGGACTTGACTCGGACTTGAACACTGGTCACTCGAACCTGGACTCGGACTCGAGGCATAGTGACTTGACTACAACACTGGTGCATATAGTGAATGGCAGGGCAAAAACACATGGAGTTCTCGCCGTAAAGCAAGACCGACTCTCGGGGTCTTGCACGAGACTTCTGAGCCTGTGGGTGCGGGCCGAGGGCTCTTGCAATTGCAAGTACGGTATTTACCCCAAAGACCACCAGGGCGGCCGAGAAAACCTTTGTTCGACCTGAAATGACTCATTTAATCATCCAAAACGGTATGGAACACATTAATTAACTGAAAAATGTTGCATAGTATGCCTTTAAGAACACAAGGCTCTTTAAATACATTCACCAAATGTCACCTCTTGATAAATCAGAAAAAAACTTTATTTGTGCTTTTAGAAGGAGTGCAAATACAAAAGTGCTTTTAATATTCACATTTATTTAATTCCAGCGTGGACTGCAGTACTTCTCTGTTTCTTTTTCCAAGAGAGCCTGTTTGTATTGTTTTGAGGCCCGGGAGGACAGGTCAATTAGAGATCCGTTTCTCTAGTCCACAACAGCATACAACAATACAGAATAATGGCACATCATTTTTTTTATTTGCTTACAATAATGGCTTTGTTTCCCAGTTCTGCATCATTTGCGAGTAGGAAAAGGGCGATTATGTCCTGTCATGCCACCCATTGATGTTTTCTCTAGGCACACACCTTTTTGTTTGCTTGGCAGGGGCTCCTGCCTGCATTTCAACACACTGCATTTGAATTTAGTGCTAATTACACAGCAGGCAAAGGCAGATGGGCATTGTTTCTTTCACAGCTCTGTGGGTGACTGTTATTGTCAATCAGCCTGTCTAGCCATAATACGCCAGAGGCAAAGGAATCAACCAATTTCAACAAAAAAATTCCAAACAAGAACTTCTAATGTGGCATATTTCACCTTGACAACTGTTACTATGTTGAACAAATTAGTCTGGGAGTCTACGGATGTTAATACTCCCTCTGAATGAAAGGTTTTCTGAGTTTTCTTGGACTGGCAGAAGATTCAGATTCAGCATCCTGTCTTTGCTGCTGTGTTTGTGAATGAGGGCAGGGGATGACACCCCCTTTAGGATGCCACTCTAAATCTCCAGATCTGACGTATGCATTTCTGCGTGAAAGAATTCTAAAAACCAGGATCAAAGATAATCGGTTTTAGTCGGCATCTTTCCCCGTTGAGTGACTCTCAATCTTGTGTGAAAATGGTTAGTGGGGTCAGCCGCTGTCTGTGACCCACAGCCATTTCTTCACTCCGCAAATTGTCTATGTCTGCCTCCACCACTGGCTTCAAAGGAGACAAATCGTCACATCATCCACATCAAAGTATACACCCTTAGCGTCTTTGCCAGTCTCACTGTATGCCCGTTTAAAGCTTTTATCTAGTTCTTATGATAAATGATCAGCTATGTAGCGCTTTAGTGCCTATAATACCCGGGTTTGGTATATCTATAGCATGCTTTCATAGAGCATGTTGACATGATTCGCAATAACACCTAAATGCTACAGAACAAAAATGTAAAGTCTGTTCAGAGGGAATCACTTGTTTTTATACAGTACCTTGCAAATATTTTCATACCCCATTGAACTTTGGATTTTATGCCACAGACCAGCACATCCAGAACAGTAGAACTGGAATTAAAATAGCATTTTGCATTTCTACAGAAATCATCCAAAACGTTTGGCATGCTTTTTCTGTTTAGCCCCATTTACCCTTATAGCATAATTTAAAGTGCCACCAGTTTCCCTCAAAGTCACCTTTATACTAAATGAATTACACTTGTGTAGAATTTGAAGAATAAATCCAGCTGATCTGTGATGCCATAAAATTCTGTGGAGATCATTCAAGAGCAAACAGCTTCATCAAGACCTACAAAGTCATCACACAGGTCTGGGATAAAGATGTGGGAAAGTTTAAAGTAGCGTTAGGTTATGAAATATTATTCTAAGCTTTGAATATCTCATGAAGCACTGCCCAGAAAGTCATCTGAAATTATGTAACCAACACTGAACATTAGTGTTGGCACAACTGCAATTCTACCAAGACATGGCCAACTCTTTAGGCTACGTTCACACTGCAGCCTGAAGTGAATCAATTCCGATTTTTTTGCCCATATACGACCTGTATCTGATCTTTTTTATGACATTCTGAACAACACAAATCGGATTTTTTCAAATGCGACCCAGGTCGCTTGGATATGTGGTCCTGAATCTGATACGTATCTGATCTTTTCAAATGCGACCTGTGTCTGTTCGGCCAGGTCGCATTCATCCGACCTACATGTCATTGATACTTGACAAACGTCACTAACGGTGGACCTGGCCATGGCAAAGAGGTTGACTAAAAAAAAAAAAAAGGTTGGCTATTGTGCGGTAACAAACACCTGTTGCAAGTCCATACAGCCCCACGGCCGCCGAAGATGTGTGTTTTTACGTGAGAGCGCTAAAGAGATCCGTTCAGATGCACATAAAGGTTGCCTTTGTCATTCGAAAATTATGAATGAAGTCCGTATCAGTAAAGCCGCTCACCTCACTAAAATTTGGCTCTCTTCCTTTTCGATCTTCTTGAAAAGATTGCGTCGGTAATGTGCTGGCTCCGGTTGGAGAATAACGTAAAGAACGCAAGATACGCTGCAGCATTACGATCCATGTTTACTTCCGCAAACAATGAGCAAGCTTGCTACGTATGACGTCATCGCGTCCTCTACTGCGCATGCGGGACACTTAGGTGTATGAATGCAGTTCACACAGGAGATCACATACAAGTCGCATATATTTGGAAAGGTGAACGGACACGCAAAAAAAATCAGATTTCACAAAAAAATCGGAATTGAGCATCAAGGCCTGCAGGGTGAACGTAGCCTTACGTTGGCAGACCATATAATGACAGTAGTAATCAAAGAAACAGCCAAGGAGCTCATGGTAACTCTGGAAGAGCTGCAAAGATTCACAAGTAGGAGAAACTGTCAACAGGACAAATTAGCTGGGAACTCCATGATTCTGTGGCAAGAAGAAAGCCATAGTAAAAGAACACCATAGAATTCCTGTTTGCAATTTCCCCTGTGTCATGTAGAAGAAGGAACACATGGAAGAAGGCGTGCTAATCAAATTAAACCAGAAAAAACGACCTTCCATACTGTCTAATTGCCTCTTGAATCAGCTCAGGCCTACCAACAGCAGTTGCTCCTTTGAATCTTTATGGTCTTCTTTGCATTACAGACTTGCTGTGGCAGATGGTGTTTACTGATAAGGATTTTCTCAAGTGTGTCTGAGCTCATATGAAGATTTCAGGTACAGAACCGTGTAGCTCCACTTCAAGCTTAAAGAGCTGTAAATAGTTGTTTTAAATTTTTTCCCCAGTGCCAGAATATCCTCTAAGTGCAGTGTAAAACCATAAGAACATTAGAAAATGGCTTCTGCAATACTTTTTCTAACTTGAGGGTTCTTAAAATAAAATCTATGCTGCCTATTTTTTAAGTACACCATGTTTATGGATAAGACATCTCTATCAACCAGTAACCAGTATATTGGTTAGAGAAATCCCTATAAGCTAACAGTGCTTTTAAAAACCTTAATACCCTTTGAACTTTTTACACATATTCTTCCTTTACAATTGCAAATTTCAATGTGATAGAGCAACACAAAGTTGAGTAAAACTGAATTGGAAGAACAATTGTCTATTTTCTGAGCTGTTCACAAATATAAAACCGGCTCCTGAATTTGTATTCAGCTTCCTTTACCTTAATACCCCTAAATAAAATCCACTGCAACCAATTTCCTAAATTTTTATAGAAACGATTCCAAGAACACTACATTTTAATTTCATAAAGAGACTGGGACGCATAACCTCTGGAGGGAAAATCAAATGGAAGAAACAGACACTTGATCCAGATAATTAAATCACTGACAGTTTATAATTTTAATTAATCTTCCTTGAAACTGACAGCTGCATTAATCCTTGAGAATACCTGCAGGCTGAGAAACACACGTGTACATCCAAACACCCTGGAAGTGTCAGGCTGTTACAGAACGACTGCGGGCTGCCACTGACCTCAGATCTCATGCTTTTGGCAAAGCCTACTTCTAGTTCCCAGCTCTCAGGAGTTTGAAAGTCTGTCACATGAACTGAAGTGCAGGTGGTCCGATATTGTGCCAAAGTGATGTGAATCTGTGTAAATTACAGCGTCTGAAAACCTCACTTTCACAACATGTTCAGACGAGGCTTACGGACATAGATCATTCTTAGTCTCTCTCTCTCTCTCTCTCTCTCTCTCTCTCTCTGTATGCTCGTTTTTGGTTTCCCTTTGTGTGATTTTATTTGTGATTTCTATTTTTCAGGTGATGTTTTCAAATAATGTTACACAGCTGACCCCTCTTTTGTTTTTCTCTCTTATTGCAAAAAACAACAGAAGTAGTTCCACAACAACAGGAGTGCCTCAAGCCATTCTGCTAGCTTTAAACAACATGAATAGAAAATAGGGGAGTAACAAGAATTTGTAGCGCAAAATCTCTGGAAAATAACCTAAATAACAGAACAAATTTCACTCCGGACCAGATCTGTACCCTACTGGACCTTTGTCTTTCTACAACTTATTTCAAGTTCAGTGATCATTTTTACAGACAGAAGCATGGCTGTGCCATGGGATCTCCAGTGTCACCAATTGTAGCCAATCTTTACATGGAAGAAATGGAAAAGAGAGCTTTGGGAACCTTCTGAGGAACACCACCAAGCCACTGGTTTAGATATGTGGATGACACCTTTGTCAAAATCCAGTTAAAAGAGGTGGAAGCTTTCACAAGACACATCAACTCGGTGGACAACAACATCAAGTTTACTCGAGAGGATGCCAATGACAACAAGCTACCTTTTCTCGACTGTTTGGTGAACATGGAAGGAGATGGAAACCTCAACATTGAAGTGTATAGGAAACCCACACACACAGACCAATATCTTCTTTTTGACTCACACCACCCACTGGAGCACAAACTTTCGGTCATCAGAACCTTACAACACCGGGCCGAGCATGTCCCAACTAAAACAGAAGGGAAGCACAAGGAACAGAAACACATCAGAGATGCCCTCCAAACCTGTGGATACCCTAACTGGGCTTCTGTCAAATCAGCAAGAAAATCCAAAAGACCCGCTGCACAACATAATGGTGAGAAGAATAAACGCAAAAACATCGTCATCCCATATGTTGCTGGAGTCTCTGAAAAACTCAAGAGGATTTTCTCCAAACACAAAATCCCAGTACATTTCAAACCAAACAGGACCCTCAGACAGAGGCTGGTGCATCCCAAGGACAAAACCCCCAAACCTAAGATGAGTGGAGTGGTGTATGCAGTTCAGTGCAGTGAGGAATGTTCTGATCTTTATATTGGAGAAACCAAACAACCTCTCCACAGACGCATGGCTCAACACAGGAGAGCTACCTCCTCAGGACAAGACTCTGCTGTCCACCTACACCTTAAGGACAAAGGACACTCATTTTGAGGACCAAAATGTTCACATTTTGGACAAAGAAGACAGATGGTTTGAAAGGGGTGTGAAGGAAGCCATCTACGTTAAGAGAGAAAAAACAACTTTGAACAGAGGAGGAGGCCTTAGGTTTCAACTCTCAAAAACTTACAACACAGCTATAGGATTAATTCCGGCCAACCATCACATTAACTCTCACCCTCATTCAGGTGATCAAAACATTGTTCCTTTAAGCCAAGCCAATAACGACCCTGACGACTCCTCGTTAAAGAGGAGTGGACCAGTTTCGGTCCAATCTGCTGGCTTAATGGCTTTAACGACCGCCCATTACTAAGGGGTGGTCCTGTTTCTGTTGAATTTGCATGTTATTTAAGCCATTACAAGGCCTTTGTTTGCCAATTGTATAAAGCTTGTTACTCCACATTACTCCAGACTTTTTGAATTGAGAAAGCTTCCTGGAGAGGAAGCGAAACGTCTTCAACTACGGAAAACAAGTCCAGTTGCTTTGTTTTTTTACCTTTTTTGGAATCTCTGGAAAAAGCTATGACATTTACACTGAAAAAGATGAAGCTTTGCGTGGTATGGTGTGAGCCCCAGATATTATGGTGAGTGCTTTAAACTTGACACCCTTTATCTGTTTCAGACTCTTTTTTTGATGTGAGAATGGAAATAGGTCTTCATTGGCCCTGTTGTGTGGACAGATTGACTCAAAAAGACTTGTTACTGTGCAGGATTGAAGCAAATGGTAAATGGCTTGTATTTTTGTAGCTCTTTAGCGCACATACATTCACACCCTGATGGTGGTGAGCTATGTTAGTAGCCACAGCTGCCCTGGGGCAGACTGACAGAGGCGAGGCAATCATATATCGGCGCCACCGGGCCCTGTGACCACCACCAACAAATGGTTAAAAATTATGGAAGAATCTACTTTTAAATCATTGGTGTAGGAGCGTTTTGGGTACCTGAGCAAGGAAATTGATAGGGGATGGAATACCATAACAAACTCTTAACCACTAAGGCTTTCTCAATGCGTTCCGAGTGTCGTAGAGTTAGTTTGGAAGTAAGGTTCTGACATTTTTTTTTTATTGATAATGGTCCCCTTACCTGTTGGAAAACAATATATAAGCACGAAACCTCGTGGTAGGAGCTAAAACGCTAAGGAGATGTGTACCATCCGTTTTAGCTAACTTTAGCAATAAAGAAAAACCTCAAACTAAAATTGTTCACATCATGGCGATGGAACATTATATTAGCAAATTTTAAGAGTCAACAATTTCACAAAGTTTTGATTTTAAAAGGTTTAAACCGACGCTTCAAGCCAGCCCTGCCAGACATTTTTATCTCACTCTGTCAACACAAGACAGATTCTAACTAGAAAAAATTGCATTTCCTGCGAAAATGCACTGTGAATGCAGTAAGCTGAATGATTGAGCAGAAGATGCAGAAGTTCTTTGAAGAAGAGAAAAAATAGCTAAAAAGCATTGAAGAAGTTGAAAAAGTTGAAGAATTTGAATAAGTTGAAGAATTTGAACATGAAAGAACAATAGCTGAATGATTACAAGGAGAAAAAAAACTGAGGGAATGGCACCAAACATTTACTAACTCATTCTAAACACTGAATCGTTTAACAAAGCAGAAGTAGAATTTCAAACTTGAATATACTGTAGCCATATGTGGGCCTGCGTTTCTAGGAGTATAAGGGGTTTCGTCCCCCATTGAAAAGCATTGATGTTTGACACCTCATAGCTTGGAGATGCTTTATGCGACGTACGCCAAATTTCTGGTGGAGCTTTCTCTCTAAAGGAAGTACAGACTCTGTGAAGCGGACGTTTGTACGAGCTTCCTAGGGCTACTTCCGGTTAGCAACATGCTAACTGTTAGCCGCTAACATGGTTGTGTTCAGTATCACCATGTGATTTGGTCCAAATCCTGTACTGCGAAGTGCCTCAAAAAGGGTGCCAATACTTAATGTCACCAAATGTCACCAAAGTTCATGGGTGAGATCGGCCTCCTCTAGCAACTCAGCCTCACCAAATCTGGGGCCAGAACTCAACATTTGACCAAAATGGTGTGTAGTGCCATTTCCCACAGGTGGGTGGTGCTGTTTTGGCCGGGGGGGTCGTGTCTGGGCATCCTGCCAGGTCCTGTTGGAGTCAAAGGCCCAATAGGAAAGCATGTGAAATCCAAAAAGTGACAGAAAATTCACACATGCCTGATAATCACTTGAAAAATGTAAAATGTTAAGAGGAAGTGACTGTGCGAATTTCAGATTTCTACATTCATCACAGCCACTGCAGTGGGTGTCCAAAGTTGCCATTCTATTCCAATAGAGCCTGTCCCTGACCTGTAGTAACCTCTGGCCAGCAGAGTTCCGTCGTCATGGAAACTCACTCACGCCTGCAGCGGGCCAGTCTACTGAAGTGCAGACACTTTGCTCAGACTGTGTCCCATTGGATTATAATGGAGAACATTGCCTCGCACAACACTTTATATCTCCTGATCCGTAAATGGTAGAGACGTAATTTTTTCTGCGTTTATTTCATAACAGACAGGAGAAGAAGACAAGCTATCGGTTTTTGCTGGAAATATTTTAATAATGACGTAAAAAATTATGATACAAACAGGATTTTTATGGATATGCAAAAATCCTTTAAAAAGGGTCCCGAACAAATCGCTCTAGCTGAAAAGGTATAGGAGATATCAAAATAATTCCTTCACTGTGAGTATCAGCCGGCTTTGGAGGACAACTGTGCGTATTTTTATGTTTGTACAAAAATCAGTGTAGGCATAGCGACGATGTAAAAAGTGCATAATTTGGGGGCATGGAGTTCTGAACCTGTTTCAGCTGCGATTTACCCCGGGAGCAGCACTTGGTTTCTCCGGAACGATAAAGGTTAGAGACGTAATTTTTTCTGGGTTTATTTCGTAATGGATAGGGTAACCAGACAAGCTATCGGTTTTTGCTGGAAATATTTTGATTTAGGCACAAAAAATCCTGGAAAAAAGGTAATTTTGAGGAAAATGCGAAAATCCCAGAAACATTGTCCTAAACAAATCGCTCTAGCTGAAAAAGTATAAGAGATATTAAAATAATTATTTCACCTTGAGTATCAGCAGGGTTTTGAGGACTATGGTGCTAATTTTTATGTTTGTACAAAAATCAGTGTAGGCATGGCGATGATGTAAAAAAGTGGATAATTTGGGGGGAAGGAGGTCCAAAGCGTTTTCAGGATTTTGCACATTCGCTACTCCCGAACAAATTGTTCCTGCGGGCAAACCGTAACAGTTATCCACAAAATTCCTTTTTGTGAGTGCCAGAAGAGTCGGGACTTGAATGTGTGAAAGTTTGATGCATGTACATTAAACGGTTTAGGAGTAGTGACGATTTGAAAACATATGTTGTTTGGAATTTTCAGGTGTCATTTTTCACAATCGCTCCATTGGAAATGAATGAGGAGGGTTTAGACTTGTTGGCAGTCTGAGGTGATTTGTGAAAAAACTATAAACGCTACACCAATGTGGGTTACATTTCCCGAATCCAGACAAAAATTCCTACGTTTTGATGTATCATTTATGTGGATAGGTTGAAAATTGAACGAGTGAGAAGAAGTTGTTCGGAGAAGAAGAATTTGTTGAATTTCTACAGTGTGCACTATATAACTGCCTCCTTGACGACCATAGCAACGCATGTTATTTTCTGAATTTCTTGAAAAGCCTAAATTATTTTAAGGAGGTACTATATGAAAATGGTAAAAGATATGAAAAAGATGAAATATACCATAATAGCTGAAAGATATCACTACATTTAAAAAGTTGAATGGCGTTTCTAGCTGAAAGTAGGCTGAAGCAGTAAGCTGTCAAAAAGCAGCTGAAATGAGCGGAATTTTAGTGAATTACACTCATTTCTTATGGGAGAAAAAAAAGCTGAAAATTTGCAGAAAAAGCTGAATATTTTAAAAAGTTGAAAAGTTAAAAGTACAAAAAGATATAGCCATCGATTCCAGAAGAAGCTGAATAGTTTAAAAGTTAAATGGTTGAAATCAGACAAAAACTGTAGGAGGAGAAGCGAATCAAACTTTAAACAGTAAAAATGCCTACTGCATTCACAGTAATTAGTCTGAACTCCTTTTGATTATCCCCTGTTCAAAATAAAAAAAATATTTGACTGACCAAACCTAAACTGTGTTATTCCAAATAGAACAGAACTGATTATTTGAAACAAAGAGATTTAGAAAACATGTATTGTTTTTTGGAAAACACAAAGATTTCATACATAGCCAGAAATGGGCCTGGTTATTCCGGACCGATTATAAAATACAATTTCCATCCAAAGTCCTGAAACCTTCATTTTATTAGCAAAAACAAAGAAATTAAGAATCCAAAAACATTGAATAAACTCTCATTTCGTCCTCATGGACCTTATGTCTTTCATTGTCTTGTCTCGTGAGCCAGATATATCTTCACAAAAACAACCTTTTTGGTTTTACTGTCAACAATGTGACACAAAGTCTCACAAGGTCAGTTACAAAAGTTGACTACACATATCCATCCATCCATCCATTTTCTGATCCGCTTTATCCCTCATGGGGTCGCGGGGTGCTGGTGGACTACTAATATTTAATAAAAAAAAGTTAAAGCTATAACAAAACAAACACTGGCCAGCAGATTAAATTTAGAGCACAAAAATACAAAAGATCAGGCAACAAAGAAATAATTCAGTCAAGCGTCCTTGTTTGTTTAATCACAAATTCTTCACGATAAACCATAAGAAAGTAATTTTGTAAAGTTGGTATTAGGATGTTTTGTGTGTTTTTTTTAAAGTTTCAATATCTAAAAAAAGGAAATGAAAAGCACATCTCTAAATCTTACATAAAATATATCTCAGAAAAAACTTTAAACCAGAAGTCATTGCCAATAATTCGGAATAAAGCAGAATTGCTCAAACAACAGTTTAACCCAATTCAGTTAAACCAAATGTATGATTTAAGGAAATGTTTATCTTAGGGTGTCACAGATGCCTCTTCCCAGTTATTTACCGAGTCAAATTGCTTATTGAGGGATTAATATTAAGTTCTTCAAGGAAATTACACATGTACATGTTCTTCAACAAAGTCCTTCGAGACGGGCTTTCTTTCATTGTGGGCATGCGAGAATCCAGATTTCCATTTTATGGCACATTCTCACCACGTTTGTCTGGATGTTCAAACAAACCCATGGCTGCGCACAAAGGTAGGCTTATGGGCGAGGCGAGGAGGAGTCAGGTGGATCAAGGAGCAATGTGGGAAAGGTGGAATCTCCCGCTGATCCTCCTGGGACCAACATCAGGAATGGAGATGCGAAGATTTGCGGGATTCAGAGTTCTCCTGGGAAACCCGCCGCTTTTGACGCACTTACATGCAGTATAGAGCTTTACTTTCACACACATTTCGACTGGGAAAATGTGATTAATGATCGAGAGCAAATAACCTCTGCGCATTTTGCCATTGCTGAGAAAACAAGCTGGGGGGCTTCACACGTACTCACAGGCATATTTAGACACGTGTAGTTCCAATTTTTGGAAGGTTTGACCAGTGGGCAGATGGTTATGTCGGCACAGCAATACACGTCCATAAAAACAAGGCAAGGCAAGGATATATCTACACATGGGAAATTGTTGGTGAACACTTTCATACCTGTAAATATTTGCCCCTTTAGGTTTTGTAGGTAACTTATTTTTAGATAGTTTTAAACGGTGTACTCAAGATGATGCTGAAAACAGCTACTTAAGAAACATTCAGACACCTTGAGCTTTGTCCCTTTTTGTCACATCATGACTTCAATTTATCATGATGCTATTTTTTTAAATAAAATAATATAGAATTGTGAGCTGAAATTAAAAGGAGACAGGCCGGTTGAATTTATTTTTACAAAGAGAAGTCTGAAAAGTGTGGTGTGCATTTCTATTCAGGTCCCCAAGGTCAATATTTTTGTAGAACAACCATTTGCAGCCATTACAGCTGCAAGGCTTTTGGGATGTCTTTTTCCCTGCTTTGCACATCTGAAGACGCAAACTTTTGGCCATTCTCTTTTGCTAAAAACTCTGTCAGGCTGGATGGAGAGCATCTGTTAGCGCCGTCTCTCAAGTCGTACCACAGATTCACAGTTGGATTTAGATCCAGATGTTTTACCAGAGCTATTCTAACACATGCATGTGCTTTGATCCAAAGCATTCCATTATAGCTTTAGCTATTTTGTATTGGAACCTTATCCTGCTGGAAGGTGGATCTACTCCCTAGTCCCCAAGTCTTTCCAAATCCTAATGGTTTTCCATTAGGATTACCCTGTATTTAGCATCACTCATTTACCCGTCAGCGTCGATCACCTTCCCTTCCCCTGCTGAAAAAAGCCTCCCCATGGCATGATGCTGCCTCCTCATGTTTACAATTTGGGGTAGTGTGCCTAATGTGATGTACTTTTCTGACATTTTACATTGAGGCTATGCAGTCCAACAAGTCTGGTACTGTACATCAGCCACAGGGGCTCCCAATAAAAGCAAGCCCCTTGTCTAAATGTACTCATTTTGAATGAATTAATCGAAAGTGGACGCTCCCACAAAATGTTTTAAAGTTAAACATGTAATGTGTTATAGTGGGCTATTTAATATTCCTGATGAAAAGAAAACATTTGCAAATCCAGAGACCGATAAAGATGTCCTTTCTTCTTTGTGAAACAGCTCAAACTCAGTCTGATTGGATAGAGAGCATCTGTGAGTGGATCTTTTCAAGTGTTGCCGCTTATTCTCAATTAGATCTGGACGTTGACCTGGCAATTGTAACACATGAATATGCTTTGATCCAAAAAAATTGCATCATAGCTGTGCGTATGCTGTTTGGTATTGTTGCTCTGATGCAAGCCTTTTGCAACCAAGCTATACTTTGTAGGATCACTGTTATGTTGGACGGAGAAGTCCTTTGCAGCTTTCTCCAAGTTTTCTGCTAAGATATTCCTATGTTTAGTTCCATCCTTCTTTCCTTCAACTAAAAGCATCCCCGTAGGATGACGTTGCCGCCATCATGTTTCAGGTTGGTGATGGTGTGTGCTCAGGTTCATGTACAGGTGTTTGTTTATTTCTATTCTATTTGACATATAGCACAAAAAGCACTAAACTAAGTTTTTATTGTGCTTTTCTAGTCACACTGACCATTCTAATCAATTTACACGAGAGGCACATTAACCAAATCACACATTCATCCACCGATACACCAATCGTAGGGTCATCCAGATGTAGTGGGAGGAAGTGAGAATTCACCCAACAACTTTTAGATTGTAAAATGACTACTCTTCCCACAGAGCCACTGGAAAACCCAGGTACATTTGCATTTAAGTTCTTTGTATGTCTTTTCTTGAGCGATGTCCCTTTTAAACTGATACAATCAAATGAAATACATTTATTGTTTCTCAAAGCATGACATACTATGGGTTAATGCAAATGATTTACTGCTTCTTATGAAAAATAAAATAATTTCAGAGATGGAGAAATATCTATATAGGTTTAAAAATAACAACAAAGGAAGTGAGGTAAGGACTCATGTCATCTGAGAGCTGTAATTGTGAAAAAGTTTCAATATTTGAGAAGTTTTCGAAGATACGCAGATAATTAGATATATACACACACACGTATATATAAGTTTTTATTGTGCATATATATATATAAATTTATATATGCAATTTTCTTTCCCTGCAACACTAATCATTGGCAATAACATTGATTAACCTTCCCGCAAACATCTGGAAAGCCTTCCTCTTGAATAGATAACCGAAGCATGTATACAAATAATTACGGAGTATCTTAAGTAAAAAGCAACGGTATGTTTTCTGAAATGAAAAAAAAAAAAAAAAAAAAAAAAAGAAAAGAAAATGTTCGATGTCAAACTGCTTTGGAAGAATTGCAGCACTGAGCTGCAAAATATGACAAGGGAACGTCTGTGGGACCCCGGCCTGCAGTAAGTAAAGGGCTTATAGAGATTACAGCTAAAGAGCATCTCATCCTGTGGAGCCTCTTCTAAACACCAGCTCCCATCAAATAGGCCTACGCTGATGGAGGAAACAGCCCAGATTATACCTGTTCAGCAGTAATCCCCTTGTTCTGGCGCTGCGCCAGGACACAGCAGAAGACCACCACTCGGACAGAGAGCGACAGAACAACGGTTTGCAACCGCGAAACAACAAAAACAAAACACTGATATGATGAGTTTAAATTTTTTTTTAAAGTTTGCCGACATGCCCAATCACACAATATTGATGATTAATCTATGCAAGAGAAATTATTTTTGGTTTTCCCTAATTTCTCCAGAATCCTCTATAGATGCCATTTATTTGATTTTAAATTTTTTCTACTATTTTTTTGCTTCATTAGGGTCCAATCAGAGAATATATTTATTTTGTTTTGTTTAATGCCTTCTCTTTTAGTTTACTTATTTTCTTTTTATTTATCAGGGAAACATGGCAATCTGTCATGACTAATAAAAATACCTTGGAGCTATAATTTAACAGCATTTGGAGAAAATTAATGATTTGAGGTTTTCTTTATAACATTAAATCACTGTCTGCCACCAGATGTAAGCACATAATAAGAAATAGATTCATAACAAAAATATGAAAGGAAACAAACATTAAATTTACTGGGAGGAAAAATGAACCAAACCTTTTAACTGATAATTGTTTTTAGAACCCATGACACTTCCAAGGTTTTCTTGCTGGAATCTAAATATTATCATGTATCACCTTCCCTCTAAAGACTACAATTTCTGAAACAGAAAGACTTAAATTGCATCACTGTATAGTGATGCATCCTTTTCAAACTTTCTTTTTATTAAATTGATCTGATTTATTAAGTAAAACTTCACAGAGCAGCTGCATTCACTCAGAGATTAAATGACACAGATGGACTCTAAGTAAGGGACTTCTGAAGACAATTTCAGAAGTCCCTTACTATTTAGGTATCTATTTAGGTGTCATGATGTGATTGGTGACATGGAAACCAGGTGAGAACAATCAGGAACTTGCAGAACGGCGTTAGTGAGAGTACTGAGCGGGGAACGAAAAGAAAGGTGAAAACAGGAAGCTGAATCAAAATACAAAAGGGGAAACGAACTAACACTAAAAAGAAAAGTCTAAACCGAAATCCTCTGAGAACAGAACCCTAGAAATTAGTGAAAACCAGCACATAACGGAATGAAGCAACGTTTGTGACAGTTTTTAAAAACCCAAAGGGAAAGCAATTAATTACAAACACGAGTGAAAACGAAAGTTACTGCTGTAACTACGGTTCTATGAATCCCGGATGACCGCTAGAGGCGGTGCTTTAAGCACTGAATGATCATTCTTGCGCATGCGCAGGTCGAGTACTAATCACAACAAAGTCACCTGTGACCTGCTGGGGACCCACGTGACTCCATATAGTCACAGACAGCTCGTGTGGATGGCGCCCATGCATTAGCCATCGTATGCCCTACTGACCCAGTGTATCTCGAGAAAGTGGACCCCGGCCTTGCAGGGGCCAAATCCAGAGCTGGAGCCGGTCCGGTTGGGGGTGCAAAATCTGACCCCCCAGCTGGGAGAGGAGATCCGTCCTGCAGGGGAGACGCATTGGCGAGCCGGAGCTGAGCTCGGAAACCAAGTCCTCGCTGGCCAGAAGGGTGCTACCAGCAGAACCCTTTGCCCATCCTGGCGTACCCTTAGGAGAGTCTGAAAAAGCAAACTGAATGGTGGAAAGGCGTAAAGGAGGGTCCGGGGCCAGTCATGTGTCAGCGCATCGTGGCCCAGAGGGCTGCTGTCGTCCAAGGAGAACCAAAGGGGACAGTGAAATGCGTCCCTTGAGGCAAAAAGGTCCACGTCCGCCCTGCCGAAGACCTTCCAGATGTCCTCTACTACCTCTTGGTGAAGCTTCCACTCTCCTGGAAGCGGCTTCTGGCGGGATAGAAAATCTGCTGGCACATTCTCTGGCCCGGGGATGTAGGCTGCTCTGAGGCTGGCCAAGTATGGAGCTGCCCAGGTTAGCAGCTGTTGAGTCAAACACAACAGTTTCCTTGACCTGGTACCCCCTTGGTGGTTGATGTGAAAAACCACAGCAGTGTTGTCTGACCTCACTTGCACATGCTTTCCCTGCAAGCCTGGGAGAAAGCTCTGAAGAGCCAGAAGTACAGCCTGTAATTCCAGGACATTGATGTGTTCCCTGCACTGCCGCTGGGACCATGTCCCCTGTGCCATTTGGCCTCGCCAGGTTGCACCCCAGCCCGTGGAGGATGCATCCGTAAACACAACTTCCCGACGACACGGGAGGGAGCCGAGCGGGACCCCTGTCGTCATAAATGCCCTCACCCTCCACTGGGACAGAGACTGAAGACACTGAGGCCCCACCCGAAGTCGTCTGAGACGGTGAGTGTTCTGTGTGGAGTCCAGACCGAAGCGGTTCAACCACATCTGGAGGGGCCGCAATGACAGCAGTCCCAAGGGCACTACAGCAGATGCGGCTGTGAGCATGCCCAAAAGGCGAAGATACCGCACAAGAGGTGGTGCCATGCCACGCCTGAATTCCGGAAGGATGCTCAATATGCTGTTCACCCGCTGGGGTGACGGGCAAGCAGTCATCGACACAAAATCCATGGCAATGCCCAGGAAAACAGTCTCCTGTGAGAGAGTCAGACTGCTTTTCTCCATGTTTACCTGCAAACCCAAACATCCCACATGATGGAGCACTAACCGGGTATCTTGGACCGCCTGGTTCCCTGTTGCGGCGGCGATTGGAACATGAAAATAGGCATCCTTGAGATCTATTGAAGTAAACCAATCGCCTGGGGAAATTGCCTGCAACACTTCCTTGATGGTCAGCATATGAAAAGGCATGACCTTCAGGTACGCATTCAGGCCTCTGAGGTCCAAGACTGGACGCAGGCCCCCCGTCTTCTTCGGAACCAGAAAATATATTGAATAAAAGCCCCCTGGATCCCGCAGGGGGTCCACAGGCACTATAGCGCCCTTGGCCAGCAAGGTGCAGATTTCCTGGTTCAGTGCCTGTGCCTTCACCGGGTCGTGGATCACAGTCATCCTGACCCGGCCAGGGACGGGTGGCCTGGGGCGGAATTGAAGACGGTACCCCCTGGACAGTGTGGACAACACCCACAAATCTGGGGTGTGGGCAGCCCAGAAGCCGAGCTGTCCTGGGGTAAAACAACCGACCGCAGGCCCTAAGGCGTCATCTGCGGGCCCCCCGGCCCCTTGAAGGCTTGGGAGGACGCCGACCAGACTGCGTGGCTCGAAAGGAACGAAATGACCTTGCCCCAGCTTGGTCTTGAGCCTGTTTCCCATGACCTGGAGCAGGCCTTTGGACCGATGTCTGGGCTGGTACCAGCCCCTGTGGTTCAAGGGAAAGAGATGGGCGTGAAGGCCTCCGCAAAGGACCCGCAGCTGCCAAAGTGCGGACTGGTTGGCGATCACGTCTTTGAAGGCCTGCCAGCTGCTGCCTTGTTCTAGAGGCCTGAGCTGTACGGTCCAAGGCATCCAGTGCTGCAGAGCCAAAAAGTTCCCCCGGAACGACAGGCAGGGCCCGAAGGGTTCTCCTACAAGGATCAGTAAGAGGCGACTGCGCCAACTAGACCTGGCGGCGAGCATGAACCAGCGTGGACAGTGTGCGTCCAAGCTCTCTAGTCATGAGAGCAAAGGCCTGCAGAGATGCATCAACCAGGCCTTGCGTGGCGTGGTCCAGTGGAACAGACTCCAGGGAGGAAGAAAGGGCCAACATAAGATGGGAGAGAGAGTTCCCAATCCGGCCCATGCGGGCCCCAGAGTCATAGGCCTTGCAGAGAAGGTCGTCAGTAATGCGACACTGAGGGCGCGGACAACGCGCATTGGGCCGCAAAACCTCATCAGGTGGAACAATAAGAGAGGCAATGCCAGGTTCCACCACTGGCATCTGCCCCAAGCCAACCCTGGGTGCCTCCTGCATAGCTGCCAGGACCCTCCCATCTGTTGTCAGACGTGAAAGCGCCTTGGTGTCTGACCAGCAATCATGCAGCTCCCGTATATACTCCCCAGATGGAGGAACCACAAAGGCAGTCTCTGATCTACTGCGCTTAAAGAAGGCGCTGGAAGCTGCAGGCTGGGTCTGAGGAACATCAATATGTAAACTGGCAAGAGCCGTTTGGACGGCGGCTGTCACAAACTCCCCCGTATCCTCCTGGGAGGCAATGGAGTCTGACCCAGAGGCCCCGGAGCCCAGCTCCGGGAGGTCCTCACAGAAGTGGGTGCCAGAGGCCGCCACAGAAATAGCATCATCATCCGTGACTGACACTTCATCCTGCTCGGGAGGGAGAGCCGCGCTGCCATCACCCCCAGCCTGAAAGGACTGGAGAAGGGCCTTCATTTCGGCCAGCTCCGAGGTGAGATGATCCACTCTTGTGGACAACCTCCCTGCATCAGTCTGTCTGGCTCGTTTTGTCAGCACCAAAGGTGCATCCACAGTTGGCCGTTTGCACATCGTCTTTCCCGGCGGCAACAGACTATGCGGCGCAGCGCCTGCCCAGTCAGTAGGCTGCTGCAGCCTGACCGACCAGGGCATGACGGAGCAGTTAGGGCAGGCATTATCCGACAGCGCCTCCCGGAGATGTTCCACACCAAGACAGGAGGGACACAAATCATGCCCGTCGTCGGGCTGAAGCGGAGCCAGACAGGTCGAGCAGCACAAATTTTCCAGCATCATAATGCTGAAGGCGTGATCAGCCCGCCACCAACAAGAAGTCACCATGAGCAGGAAACGCCACTGGCGACTCTGTTGTAGGAAAACTCCCTTAGAGGTTTCGAACACAGCGTGAGCAGAAACGCCACCAGCGAGTCCGCTTGTTAACTAAGGATGAACTCAACGCGAGCAGAAAACGCCACTGGTGAGTCAGATAAACAAACTTATAGTGAGCTCAACGCGAGCAGAAAATGCTACTGGTGAGTCAGACAAACCAACTTATAGAGAACTCAACGCGAGCAGCAACGCTACTGGTGAGTAAAAAGAACCACAAAATTACCGTGGTAAATCAGCGCGAGCAGTAAACTACTGCTGAGAAAAGAACAAAACTTACCAGTTCATGTCACGGTGACCGCAAATCTGGTAAGGTGAAAGCAGCTTGTGCAGCCCCTGGATGGCGAAACTTACCCGCAGCTCCGACCAAACCCGGTCACGGGGCTACCGGCAACAAGCAGCTAGGTTTAGCATGTGGTACACACAGAAGCAGTCAGCTTCACACGACCATACCTGCGTGCGAGAAGAACGAAGGGATTGAACGCCGGGTGCCATGTGACTATATAGAGTCACGTGGGTCCCCGGCAGGTCACAGGTGACTTTGTTGTCATTAGTACTCGACCTGCGCATGCCAAGAATGATCATTCAGTGCTTAAAGTACCGCCTCTGGCGGTCAGTAGGGATGAAATAGAACCAGAAAGCACTAACACCTACAGGACAAAAGGATTTGAACCCAAGCCGGTGACTAAACACACACCACACTTGAAGCATTTTTATTTGTTAAAAAAAAAGAAATGAGTAATTATTCTTTCACTTTCATTCTACACAGCTTTCTTTGACAGCAAAGTAGCATTAGAACAAGCCAATGATGTGACCAGTCTTGGATGTCACCAAAATAAGTTCAGTTTGAACAGGTGATTCTATCTGAAACACATTAAAGTTTCTGGTTGTAACGTGCTAAAATGTGGAGAGGTCTGTGGGTTTTGAATCACCTTTCACTCAAAAGTCTCTCTGGGATTTAGTAGTTTTATTAGTTCCATTCCAGTTTTCTGCTTTATTCATGTAAAATATTTAGTTTCGAGATAGACCTGCATTAATGGATCAAAAGAAACAGACCACAAATGTACAAATAATGACTGAACAAAGTTAAGACCAAAATTATTTATAACTGATTGCTCTTCCTCTGCTGCTCTGTTAACTCTAACTGCAGCAGGAATTACTGATGGCTGCAAGTTGTCAAAGAAACCGAAACAGCTCAGCAGATAGCGGGGTTTAGACTGAGATCTGAACGGGAGGGTGCTGTGAACGGATCATCCACAGCCCCGATGGCCCATTGTTATTTTTATGCGTGAGGAATACCATGTGTGGCGCATGTGCGTGTGCAGTCAGGGAAATGCGTGTGTCACACATTCATTGCGTGAGAGTTGAGAGCTCTGCGTACTACGCTCCACTACATGTAGATGTAGATACCACAGTTGTTTCCAACATTTTAAAGCCTCTTACCTTCTTTCAAGAGAGGCTGGTGATTTCTGTCCAGGAATTGTTAACAATTAGTTGATCACAGTGATCTTTTCGGGCCGAATCATAAAGATGTCTATATTTACGAACCTCTGCTAGAAGGAGCGCTTGCTCGTCCGCCATGTTTTTCCACGCAAGACTGCCTGCGTAGTTGGGAATTTTCCTAGGTGCGCGGAGCAGAAACTTTGGGCCACGCAGAGGGACGTTGTAGCCAAAATGACATAATATGGCTGCATGGATCTCATGGATGCATCAAGCATAAATCAGGCTTTACCATGAGGCTCCTGGCTTATTCTCATCTTGCTATATGTAGTGAGGAAATTGTGTTGACTCCCATTAATTTCCACTGATTTAACCCTTTCGATGCCCTAACCCTGACAATAATCCCAAACCTAACCATTACCAGTGCATACCCAACCTTAACCTAAACTGAGGAAACATGGCAATCTGTCATGAGGAAAAGCAAAATGTCCTCACTTTGATGGTGAAATCTGAAAAATGGTCTTCAGTCTGATGGCTAAACAGGAGCGTGCACACACACACACACACACACACACAGCAGGATGTCAATTTAAGTGATGTTAGAGGGAAATTAAAATATCTGGATTTTATTGAAGGGCTTCAGAGTTACTGAATGCAAATGCACGGCAGATGATACAGATTTCCATTTGTAAAGAATAAACATTCTTTCACTTTAAAATCATCACCAGTTTTGTGTTCTTCTGTCACACAAAGTATCACTAACACAAATTAAGTTTTGTGGATGCGCAAGATGTGAAAAAAGTTTATATAAAACCCTTCACAAGGCCTTGTGTTTAGGTCTAAAATGTCCTTGTGTTGTAACAATAAGTGTGCATTACTTTAGAGAGCACATGTTCTTTTTCAGACTATTTTCAAGTGATTTAACAAGCGGTTGAAAATAAGCTCATAAATTCTTTGGATGAACAAACAATTTTTTTCCAATATTAAATTAATTAGAAGTCTTCATCAAGATAAAGCTTTATGGTGCCTTACAAATACACTAAAAGAAAAATCGGGGGTTATGTTATTTTTATTTCTATTTCATTTTATTGTTTTCAGTACTTGGATTTTTAGTGCTCAGAGTGTTCTGTTCACTTTGGCTTGAAATGAAAAGACAACCCCACCGAGCCAATAGCATGGAGAGATCAAAGACGTAAACAGAGTGGAGCTGAATGACTGACTGACAGACAGAAGGAAAAGCTGCCAGACGCACTGACAGGCTGCTGACTCAGTGTCTGAGAATGAGAGGAAGAGGTGGCGAGAGAGCGAACAGGGAGGAGAGGGAGAAAGGGAACGAACGAGTAATGAAAGCTGTAGGGGGAAAAAACAAGTAGAAAATGACTTTAACTCATCTCTGATGGCTGGTTCGGTTCCAGACCACACACAAGGATGATCAGATATGGATATCTGCGCAAACACGCGCGCACACACACAAGTAACAGTACATGCACACGCATCGCTGGGTGGGCTTGGTTGCTCAGGGCTCTGGTTGTAGTTGTAATTCGTCTCATTGTTGACTACAATGGTAGTTACTTGACAATGGAGAGTCTAAGCTGCAGCGTTGCAATAAAGGAACCTTACAGGCTATGATTTAAATTGATATATTATTGCATTCTTAGTGTTGCGAAATGCATTGAAAGCACTGATTAAACAGTAAGATATTTTCAACTAAATGTTAATTACTCCCAGAACGTTCCTTCATTTTAGAGTAAAATTTTGACTTGTTCACGGTTGGACACAGAAATTGTCAGTTGGCCATCCAGACATGTACTTATCGCTCAGATTCACGACTTTCCTTGTTAACATGTGAGGAGCTGGAAGTGTTATAAAATTAAAAACTGGTGCTCATATACTTTTCGACACTTAATGTAATGTAACATATCTGACCTCAAGACAGATCTCTGAAAAATGAGGCAAGGTGACGTTGAGGAAACACTGGGGTCATCCAGATTATTTCAGGAGTTATGTAGTTTGCAGCACCCTGCAAAGTATTCACACCCCATGAACCTATCCACAGTTTGGAAATGTTACAACCACAAAATTCAATGTTCAGTATTTGCATTTTTTTTACCTGTCTGGCAATGTGACAATAAGAATTGTTGTCTTAATGCCACAAAGAGGCCAGCAGATTTTACTCTCACAAGTGGAGCCTTACTGCTGCCGCCGTAGTGCTCCGCTAGATTTATATATGCAATTTTTTATTAGAATTTATGCTGGGACTATTTCATGTTAAATGGACACTGAAACAGGAAGGTAGAAGAGGGAAAGAAGGAGAGAAACAGATGAGACAAAATGCCTAAAATGGAGAAAAGGTGAAAGAGAAAGAGGAGAAAGGGAGAGCAATACTATGTCCTCTGAGTCCGCTTCTTCACCTGCAAAGAGAGATATGAACACTCACCTCTGAATGTAAGAAAGATTATGTATGTTTTTCAGTGCAAATAAAATGGCAAAAGTATGGTGGGCATTTATAATCAACTTTCTTTACCCCGATACCACTAAATACAATCCGAGATAACCAGCCCCCTTCAGAGGTCACCTGTCTGGTAAACAGACACCAGCTGGGTTGTAGTTTTGCCTGTTAAGCATTCAGCTGTTGTGTGAATGCTACAGAGGCTTGTTAGGAAACATTACTGAACAAGCATGGAGACCAAAGGATATGACAGGAATAAAGCTGAGAAGTTCACAGCAGGGTTAGGTTATACAACAACATCCCGCGCTGTTCAATGATCGCATACTGCATACCAACTAAAACCTGCCTGTCCACCTGTCCACCGTAACCAGCCAAGCAGAGTGTTAATCAGAGAAGCAGCCAAGAGGCCCATGGTAACTCTGGAGGTGCTGCAGTGATCCATAGCTCACGTGGCACGGCACGCCACCTTGTGAGTCCACAAATCTGGACTTTATGGTAGACCAGTGAGAGGAAAGCTATAGTCAAAGAAAACCACAAGAAGAAGTTTTATTTGCCATTTGCCAAAGTCTACCAAGCGTAGAAATGTGCCTGTGTCAAATGAGATTAAATTTAAACTCTTTGGAACACATAAAAACAACATGTAGGTGAAGGAAACACCGCACCCTGAATGAATCATCCCCATTTTAACACAGGACGGCTGATGCATCATGCTGTGGGGATGTTTATCTTCAGCTGGGACAGGAAAGATCCTCAGAGTTGATGGACTGAGCTAAATACAGTGCCTTACAAAAGTATTCACCCCCATTTTTTT
Source organism: Fundulus heteroclitus (assembly GCF_011125445.2). Classification (NCBI taxonomy): domain Eukaryota; kingdom Metazoa; phylum Chordata; class Actinopteri; order Cyprinodontiformes; family Fundulidae; genus Fundulus; species Fundulus heteroclitus. The sequence continues at coordinate 29,930 of NW_023396968.1, forward strand.
TACCCCCTTTGGATGATGTTTGCTTGTAAACAGTGAAGTCTGACAGCACATTCTCAATTGGATTGATGTCTTGACTTTGACTAGGATATTCTAACACATTTAAATTTTTCCCTTTAAACTGATTGGGTGTTGTTTTAGCACTCTGATTTGGGTCACTGTCCTGCTGGAAGGTGAACTTCTGTCCCAGACTGACTGTATTTAGCACCAGTCATCTTTCCCTTGACTAGGACCAGTTTCCCCATCAATGCTGCTGAAGAACATCTCCATAGCATGATGCTGCCACCACCATGTTATTCTGTAAGGATGGCATTCTTCGGGTGATGAGATGTGTTGGGGTTGCACGAGACAAAGCGTTTTCCTTGGTGGCTGAAAAGTTCAGTTTTGGTCTCATCTGACAGGAGCACCTTCCTCTGTATATTTATGGAGTTGTTGTTTTTCTGGCCACTCTTCCATAAAGCTCTCTGTGTTGTCTCTCTGATTAATGCCCTTCTGGCCGGGTCTGTGATCTAGTGGGCGGCCCTTTCTAGGCAGGTTGGTCGTGGTACCATATGTTTTCCATTTAATGATGACGGATCTGATGGTGCACCAGGGGAACTTCATAGATTTGGATTTTTTTTCTAACTCCACCCTGACTTGTACTTCTCACCAACTCTGCCCCTGGCTTGTTTAGAGAGCTCCTTGGTCTTCATGATGTGACATCTCTTGCTTAGTGGTGCTGCAGCCTCTGGGGCCCTTTATAAAAGGTATGTCTAAACTGACAGATCATGTCACCCTTAGACTGCGGATAGGTAGACTTAATTTAGCTAATTATGGGACTTTTGAAGGTAATTGCTTACAGCACAGCTTTTTAGAGGCTTCATACCAAAGGGGGTGGATAAATATGAGCGTGCCAATTTTCAGTTATTATTTATTTATTTAAATACATATATTTAAATAAATAAATAAATATATATATATATATATATATATATATATATATATATATTTAAATAAAGAGAGAGAGAGAGAGAGAGAGAGAGAGAGAGAGAGAGAGAGAGAGATTCTCATTTAATTTCACCAACTTAGACTATTTTTTGCAGATACATCACCTAAAATAAGACTAAAAAAGATTTAAATTACAGGTTGGGTGACTAATTTTGCAAGACATGTTCATGCTGGAAAATCCTGAATGAAACTGGAGAGGAAGTTCACTTTCCAACAGGACAATAACCAGAGCCAGAGCTACAATGGAATCAAACATAGTCATGAGTTAGATTGGACCAGTCAAAGTCCAGACCACAGTGAGAAATTCTGGTAACCCTTGAGAGTTTAACAGGCGCTCCCCATCCAATCTGACTCAACTTGAGCTTTTTTGTGAAGATGAATGGGTTAATGCTTCGGTCCCTAGATGTACATAGATGTACAAAAATTATAGAAATACTAAAAATATCGAAGCTGTAGCTGTAGCTACAACTGATTCACAGAGCCTAAATATAAACACATGCCATAGTTTTTGTAAAAAGTTTGTTTTAGTAAAAAGTTTTGAAAAGTTTGCAGGCTAAATCCAAGTCTTTGCCAAATCTTGGTGCACGTTTCAATGACTTGCTGTGGTGAGCCCTGAATAAGAGAACAGCTGAGAGAGCTCACTGTAAAAGTACTGAAAATCATGCATTATTTTTCTACCTCTGCACAACTTCTTTCAGTTGGTCTATAGAATAAAACCTCTATAAAACACATTGTGGTTTATGGTTGTAAAGGGTCAAGTCAAGTGGTATGAATACTTTTGCAACGCACAATTGTTTCCATGCACTGTTCTGGTACCTCCTCAAAACTTACAATATGGATGAATTAAGCTAAATAGTACCCAGTAAATGGTCAGCACATGTTTTTTCCTAACAGAAATCAGTTTGCTCTAGCAGTTCTTCTTTGTATCTGCAGAGGGCAGTAAAAGTCTAAAATTGAGCAAAAAAACATTCTGCTGTCAAGCCTTTTATTTCTAGCTGTAAACCATTACTGACTTGACTTGTGGACTGTTTTTTTTTTTTTTTTTGGACACCCTGGTCGCAAGACTTACTGTTTAATGTCTCGCCTGCCGCAAGCTATGGTGTATTTGCATTATTTATTACACATAATTTACATGCATGTCAAATAAGAAGCACTTTCATCATTAATTAAACTCAGAGCCTCTGCATTCCCACATTATAAATGTAGCCAGCTTGCATTGGATCTGCAGCTTATATATGCTGCAGGCCATCAAATCCAGAAATAGCAACAGAAGAAGATAACCTCTGTGCTGATGCAGCCACATGAGTCAGAGTTGCTCACACCAAGTGACTGACCCAGTGGTTCAAAATCTCCTCTATCTTATGGTATAAATATGAGCTTGTGCCCATGACGAACTGCACACTTTAGCGCTTTCTTAAAGACATCAGTGTACACTACACATAAGTAAATGTATGGGGGGAGGGGGCCGTCTCCAGCGGTCTTTGGGCAAGGGGCCCGGTGCACCCTGGACAGATCCCCAGTCTGTCACAGAGCAATTCATCCACTTATCATTTTCATATTCCTCAGGTGAATAACAAAAACTTAGATGAAACTAAATTAAACATAATCATATTTCTATGACAGAATTGTAACACTGTATCATTTTAAAATGTAATATAGTAAAATCTTTATTTGTCATTCATTTATCCACTGCATTTATTCAGTCCGTTAGGGAATAGGGTGGACTGGCACTGTGTGGCCTAAGGGTCTTCCTCAGGGAGCCAGAGTGATAGTCTGTGGGATTTGAACCCAGAACCTTGCAGCCTCCCCCGGATGCAAACACCCTGCTCTCTATCCACCAGGCCACCACTTCCCCTTAAGAAAGAACAAAAATGTTTTCAGTCGCAAAAGTGTTTATAGAAACAGATAAACTGTAACTTGCAAAGTTATAATTTTTAAATCTTTTTCTCCATGACACGCTTATTTTAGTTTTATTTTATTTGATAAACCAAACGCCAGCTAGTGTCTAATTGTAAGGAAATTGATACCTGCCTTTTCTTTTTAACAAATTGATTCTGAAAAATGTGTCATGCATTTGTTTTATTTGCATTCAGCCACTTTTACCCTGATACTCCTAAATAAAATCTGGTTTCACAAATTTCTTCTAGAAGTCAGCTAAATAGCAAACAGAGTTCAGTATAAATCAAGCTGTTCTGTGAAGGCTTGGGAGATTTGTCAGAGAACATTAGTTAAACAAACAGCTTCTTGAAGACGAATCCGTAAATATTTGTGCACTCCACAAATTTGGCCTTTATGGAAGAAAGGCATGAACAAAGCCATTGTTGAAAGGAAAACGCAAACCCTAAACAGCCAGAGATACAAAGTAATGGTGTGAATCAAAGCATATACGTCAGAAAGGTTCAGTCAAAGTCCAGATCTAAATCCAAATGACAACCTTCAAGGAGCAAGAATAGTACTGACAATCCAAAGTTATCAGAAACCTCCACGCTTCTCTCTTTCCTGATCCTCAGACAGGTGTGGCAGGCGAAACATTTTAGCTCTAATATCTTTCTATTTGTGTGTTGAGTGTCCAACAAAAGGGAAGCACGCCTTTCTCAATTTAACTCTCTCTCAGCTTCAGCAGTAGCTAAATATGTTTTTGTTAAATCTTAACATCAGATATTCATCCTACCAGTTTCTCCACTGGGGCATAAAGTGTAAACCTTTGCCTTATTAGAGTTGAAGCTAGACAGAAACACATTATATAGATTAATTACACACAGATGGTTTCGAGCCTTTATTTCCGTTAGTTCTGTGGATTTTTCACTTGCAGATGATGAAAACACGACACCTAAGATTACAATATGACATCAGAATAACAGAAAAAATGCTTTTATTACAGAAATGTGGGCTTACTGACAAGTATGTTTAATACCTGCTTAAGGGTTGTCATTTTCAAAAGGTACTTTTAATCTGATAGTCAAGCCTCAACACATATCCAGATGTATGAAATATGACTGTAGATTCTTGTTTGTTCTCCCTTTCTAGAGCTGTAATAGCTTTACACATACCGGATAACGTTATTCCCAGTGAATAATGTTGGGAACCCTTGTGGATGCCATCAAAACACAAACACCAAAACATCTGGGGGAGCCTTTTTAATTAAAAGGAAATAACCATGTCAGATCCATAGAGCTGGGTTTAGGTTGGTGTGTACATACCCATGTGTGTCTACTCACCACTTTCATATACGGTGTAACCAGCAGGTGTGGTTTCACAGCTGCAGCGTATTAGGACGAATCAGGAGGAGCATAAAAGACAAACAGACGTCACAATACAGATGTCAGATTATTTGCCTGCCCAGCAGGGTAATCAGGTTTATGTTCCCTATGTTATTTTTTTGCCCTGATTTTAATCAGAGTTTTTAATCTTCTTTTTCAGGAAACCAATCAGTGCTGTTCACTGTTTCTTTGCTTGTCTTCCTGGTTCCACCTGTTCACACCATGCTGCAACCTACCTCAAACTTGTCTGCCTGTCCATCATCCAGTCCCCTGCATGCTCATTTCCTGACAGAAGTAAGAGACAGTACCATCAAACCAAAGTTCTCCACCAGCTGCCAAACAGTCTCTGTGGTTCAGCTTACATCCCTCTGGATCTCTTCTACCATATCAGTAAAGGACTCGCCTCATTTCTCTCATCTCTTAGCTATCCCTATGAAGTCAAGACAATAACAGCTTTCTTCTTTTCCCCGACAGGTCCCCGCAGCGGCAGGGCACCACCGTTTTTACAATCGATGACCAGAAGTACACACCAGGAAGTCTAGTGAAATTGCCGCAAGTCGCCCCGAAATGTTTAGTTTTTACATGCGTGATCGCCTGACTGTAATTCATGCTGTTCATGACTTGAATTAAAACAAAGTTTTAAAAAATAAAGTGGTTCCTGAACTCAGCAAAAGTCAGTGCAACCTGAAGTCGATGCCAACAGGAAGTTATTGAAGTCGTATTAAATCCACTGACCTAGGTTTAGCTTTTTCCTCCCTCTGTTAGGGTTAGCTCTCTATGGAGGAGATAAACCCCAGGGGTAACATTCAGACAGTGAACCTGATATTCAGCCAGACATTGTGCTGTCGTCCCACACTCACTCATGCAGACGCAGAAAGGCTTGTCCACGCTTTTGTCTCCTCCAGGCTGGACAACTGCAATGCGCTCCTCATCGGGATCCCTGGGAAAAGCCTTCAGAAGCTGCAGTCCATACACCCCCACCCTCAAGTCACTACACTGGCTTCCTGTCCCACTCAGGATCGAGTATAAGGTCTCCCTCTTTACCCACCAGGGCATCCATGGTGATGCCCCACCATACCTCAAGGAACTTCTCACCCCACAGACCTCAACACACATCCTCAGCATATCTGCTGACACCAAGGATGATGCTCCCTACAATGGGAGATTGGGCTTTCTGCACAGCTGCTCCCAGGCTGTGGAATGCTCTCCCTGTCCACCTGAGGACCCAACAGACTGTGAATGCATTTAACTGTGGCCTTAAAACCCACTTTTTTTAGGAGAGATTTTAATTGAACTCTTGCCCTTTTACTTATTGTCTTTATTTTATCATGCTCTCCATTTTATTTAGCACTTGCCTGTTTTACAATGTAGCACTTTGGGATTTGTAAAAAAATAAAGTGCATTACAAATCCAATGTATTATTGTGCTTAAAATGTTTATTAAAAAAAAAGCAGAAAACAAAAACTGAATAAATTCAGGCGAAAGTCCAAAAAGAAGCAGGATACTGGCAGGGCTGATAGGCTGCACACAGCAGGAGAATGACAGGCAGACAATGGCAGACAGGTCTAAAAAGGGTTGGGCTGAAAATAGGGTCAAAAACATTGCAGGTGGTGACCAGAAGTCAGAGATGATGGAGTCCGAGTGAGGGCAAAGTGAGACGGGGGGATCCAAGAATGAGGTCATGAACAGGAGACTCAGACAAGGAGTGCTGGACAGCTACTCAGACAACGGCATTCAACGATCTGGCCAGCTCCAGAGAGACACTCTTTTTGTCTGTGGGCCCACGTGCAGAGGTGTTTCACACCAGAGAGATGTGCAACATGTGCTCAGACAACTAGACAAAGCCAAGTACAATCTGTTTAAAACATCAAAGCAGCCAGCCATGGAAACTGGCTGCTGGTGATCTTTCTGAGCTGTTGCAGGGGAAAGCTGTCCCGGGAACCAAGCTGCGCCCCTGTAGGCCATGCAGAGATCCTCCACACGGCCGAGCACGACGCCGAGCACAGACCAGGCGCAGTGTACAGGAGATCCAGACAAAGATCACACAGGCCTGGATCCCAAATGAGAGCTTTCACCCTGAGCTGGAGAGCTAGCTTTCACTCTAGAGTAATTCAACGTAACCGGATGCCCCTGGGCCTCGGGTCCCTGGGGCCCATGGCTGGATCGGCCTCGACATAGCTGGCTGCCAGAGAAGCGCACTGACTCGTCCCTGCGGCTCCCAGGGACTTTGGCATTATGGCTGTTGGGGGTTTCCCATCTCTCCTCCTCCCTCAGATGTGAGGGGCAGCTTTCCCTGTGTTGGCCCCTCTTGGGCACCTTTGCTCTGGGGGTCCCTTCGGGCATTTAGGGCTTTGATGCCCCTGGTGTCTGCCTCGGCGCACTTGGGAGCAGGTCTCTTGCTCTTCACAACCTCTATTGAGCCTTTTTCTTATGAAAAAACCTTACATACACAAGCACACTCTCACAAATACCAACAGGTGCTTGGATTCCAGTACTCACAGATTTGGGATTTCTATACAGAAAACGCCTATTATCTTTAGCTAAAAAAAATCTCAGCAAAAAACAAAGATGGCGGATTTGCAAAATATGTGACCTATGACCTTGTTCAAAAAAACGTAACAGAAAACAGAGAAAATGGATTTGCTAAAAAATATGAATATACACATTACCTGTAAAGATTAAATTCAACTTTCCTAGATTGTTAGATACTCCAAGTACACAACAAAATGTATTTAAGGGCTACAACTTTTGAACCCTTTATGTGCCAAAAATACAAGATATCTCCAAGAGGCAAATACTTTTTCTCTGTACTGTATGTATTTGATGTCATTCCGTGACAAATAGAACATAGGCTACCATAACTTCTTTACACTTGTGCATCAGGAATTTCTTTTCTCTTTGTCAACCCTATTTGATCATGTAATAGTGCCCTTGTTTTGTTTTATTGTTGCTGTAACTGCCCTGCTTTTATTACCTCCTCCTCTGTGTTGCTCTTTTCTGATCTTGGCTGTTTTACTGCAGCATTTGCATCCCTCTGTTGTGTTTCCTCTGTTGTGCAGGCTCTCACTTCCACACCATGTCGAGTGAATGTGTTAACGTATTCATGCTTTAAGTTTTGATGAATCTTTACTGTAAGGGGCTCCTTTTATTTTTGGTAGTACTAAAACAAATATTTTAAACGCTTTTCTGTTCTATTCCTTTTCAGAATTCCATCTCATAACATCGAATCACCACTATTGCCTCCATTGCCTCTGTTTTAAAGGATATGGTCCATTTAATTTTCTTAAATGATTGTTCTTGTAAATATGCTACGATTTTTGAGAACCACAAAGATGGTCTGGAAGAAGCCTAAAATATCGTCATACCCACTTGTAATTTTCACACAATTAGGAAACTGTCTAGGATAGTTTCTTTTTTTTTTGTAGAGCAAAACTGCTCTGGCATAGCATGTAAACATATGGGGGAAAAGTGCTTGATGAAAAACAAAACAATTCAGGGTATTTTTCCAACCCAGTTCAACCTTAAGGTGGAACCAATGCAGTGCTGGGTAGATTTATGACAACAAGGTTGAGTTATGGGTTTGACCAAGCTTACTGGGTTAAACTTTCTGGGTTACAGTGATCAATATCTACATCAAGGCTAACAAAGGCAGGATTGAAAATCATATGCTACAGTATGGATGATTTAAAAATTATATTCAGAATCAAAATAATTATCTATTTATCTTCTTACCTTTATTTCTTTAAGAGTTGTCAGGAGGGGGTGGTTCCAGTCTGCATCAGTCAGGAGATGAGAACTGGGTCCACACTGAAAAGGAAGCCAGTTCATGGCACCACAAGGACAAGCAACTCTGCACTAACACACTCAAACTAAAGAGCAGCTATGTTCGATCAAAGAGACCGACCGTATCTCACCAGGTGTTGCGTATAGACGTCACACCCTGGTGGGCTACGTCACATAGTTGACTTTGTTTACATAAAAACCTCAACCTGAGCGGAGCGACAGGAGACCTGTCCACTTAGGGAGCAGTGGCCTGCCACTGTTACTGCTACTGGCAGTCAGGATGGAACGAAACAGAACTGTAGTTTTTGTACTGACACACAAACTGTCTCCATTATAAGGCTTGTGACCATTTCTAACTTGTTCATTCATTTAACATACAGAGATTTGCTCTGCAGGACACTGCATGTGATGATTCAGAATAGAGGCTGACTGAACCAGTACCTTCAATGACCGAAAGCTCTTTTCCGTCATAGTTCTGCAAAAAACATGCACCATTGATTATGAGCCATAATAAATACACACAGATCACTGAACAAAAGGATGATCTGAAAGAGGTTAAAATTATTTGGTAGGATCTGTTACCAAAATGAAATGTACGATGTTAGAATGGTTTATTAAAAGTAGAATCTTTTTAGGGCTTAGATGTGTTACCTTTCAAGAGTCTCTCTGTGGTGTAGCACATCTATGAAGGGTCCCCAGAACAGAGCCTGCCTTCTTTTAAACTTGCTGAGTTTCTTTTAGTCAGTTGCTCTGATGCTGCTATCCCAACAGATGATGGCAGAGGAGATCACACTCTCCACAATAGACTCAGGCATCCACATCCTTTCCTCCTCCAGCACCAATAAGGCAGAGCCACTGCCACTCCATGGCAGCACCCAAACCTCATTCCACCTAGAGACAGCACTGCCTCAACATCCTCACACTCTAGGCCGGGGATGCCAAAGCTGCAATTTCACTTGGTGTTTGTTTATATTTGGGTGTAGGCACGCTTTGATACGGCCACACCCGTGCAAGCTCAAAAGTGGAGCGTCTGATAAGAAGGTGAACAAGATTGCCAAGGTGCGTGGTATGCTACACGAAAAAGATAAAAAACAAAACAACTGGACTTTTGAAGGCGTTTCGCTTCCCATCCTGAAAGCGTTCTCAATTCAAATGCCTGGAGTAGTGTGGAGTTCCATGCTACACATCCTTTAACAAGTTCTTTAAATGTGTGTGTCAGACATAACTTTCATGTTTGATCAATGAAAGCAAAACTGTGTGGGAGTGGTGGGCTAGTGGTTAAAGAACGGGGTGCTTGCGACCTGGAGAGACTGCACTGTACTTGGTTTGACTGCCACAGACTGCCACTCTGGGTCCCTGAGCAAAACCCCTGGCCCCGGAATGCTACCTGGGTGCTGCACAGGGACAGCCCACCGCTCTCTAAGTGATGGGTTAAATGGAGAGAACACATTTCATTGGAATGTATGTTGCAATGACAGCGAACATGATGATTATTAACATCACAGAAATTACTCGGTACTATTGTAATTTCTTTCAATCCATCCAATGTTTCTCTCTGATTTAGCAGAATAGCATTTGCCACCATGCACACTTTTGCTGGGGAGAATGCAAAATGTGCAAAGCCGGTGTATGTGTTTCCATGATGAAGGTGACATAAATCTTAAAAGTCACATGGACACAGGAAAAGACCAAATAACTGCTCCAGTTTACTGAGTTTGTTGTTACTCCAGGCAAATGCTTACCAGAGGTTGACCAAATTTTAAGAAGGCCACTGATGCGGTGCCAGTGGACCAAGGAGAGGAGCTAGCTCTCCATTGAGTCAGTGATAGGGGTTCTACTTCTGCAATGTGATTTCAAAGAGACGTCTTGCAAAGACTTGCTTATTTGATGAGCAACCAAAAAACTGATAAGTAAGATCAGCTTTACTGCAATGTATGGTTGGGCAGACATGGAGGATGAAGACACAAATAAGGATCTAGAAGAAGAAAAATAAGGATCTAGAAGAAAACCAATGACTGGAGTATGCACTTTTTTATTTGTTATGTTTATTTGTTAACTTTGTGAGACTGTTGCTTTTTTGTCATTGCTAGAAAAAAAGAACACTAGAATGCTTGTTTTCTCCGAATATTATTTTCCATTCTTGTTCATTTGTTTGTCCAGTATGACAGTGAGCTATTATTGTTAACTTTCTAAAACAGAAGACTATTTATTTCTATAATTCAATTATAGAGATTTAGTTTTCAAACTTGTTGAGTTGAGAAACCATAACCAAAGTTTATTTAACTATTGTTTAAACTATAGTTGTTGAGTTTTTTAAGTAAACAGAGCATCATTAATGTTTTTCACAACTCGGTCAAGTCATAATATGGTCACCTTATTAAACTCGCAAAATGAATTACAGTCATTAATACAACCAGACATTAGCACCATCATAGAGCATTATTGTGCCAGTTTAAAATTTATTTTTCATGCTGGGAAAAAGGTTTATATTAAGTATTCTGGACAGTTCAGACAGGCAGTCTGTTAAGAATGACGAAGCTCCTTCTGAGGTCTTCTTTAACCCAACAATTTTTGACCCAATGTTTGGTTAAAACTGTTCAGCTTATGTCCCAGCAGTTTAAACTCAGCACTTGGGTTAAAGAAATGCCCCAGAAGTTTTTGTGGATACTAAAACAGCATGAAACCACATAATTTGGCAAAAAAATTGCTTCGCCTTGCTGGTTGTTTTTCTGCTGTGTTTATCCTGGAAGATGTCCAGAACATAATCCTTTTTTTTGTTTTATGCTCAGCTTCATGAGTTCGGGAGTGGATCGACTCTGAACATTATGTAACTTTAAGAGGTCACAACTGTGTTCATTTTTCTTTATGTCCCAATAAGCAAAGTTTGCGTCTCACGCACAAACAGTGATATCTTCTCGTTGAGAGGAAGCAGAACATTTCTTCAGAGTTTAATGTTATCCCGGTTTCAAAAAACAGAGAAAAGAAGGAATTCAGCCCCCCCTGCCTCTTGCACAACATCTTCTTGATTTATGTTTCCTCCCTTTTGGTAGGAAGGCTTTAAAAGACCCGTGTCTGGGTTGGGGGTTAGTTACAACAACACCATGGTGTCGACGAACCAAGTGCTCACAGGCGCAGCTCTTTTTCTCATTGCCCTCGTTTCACAGGGTGAGTTTTCAAACACTTTTTGCTAAGATTTCTGTTTGATTCATTGTTGCACTCTGTATCATTCTAAAAGTTGGAAGATTTGGTTTTTAATTCCGTCAGGGGAGGGCATAATCGGTGGCAGAGAGGCAGTGCCACATTCTCGACCTTACATGGCCTCCATCCAGGTACCCGAGGGAGACACACTGAAGCATGAATGTGGAGGATTTGTGATCGCAGATCAGTGGGTGATGACTGCAGTCCACTGTATGCCAAACGGGTGAGAGAGCATTTTTTTAACCACCGGAGAAGCAGTGAAGACCAAACCTGCTGTGCAAATGTCTGTTAGTGGTGTTTTTGGTTTCTTTCTGCAGAAGAATTTGCTAAGAAATCTTTGTGATTTTGTTATAGCAATTATAATTTGTTCTCATATTGAATTTTTTTTGTACTTCTTGCACAGCCCAAATGGAAGGAAAGTAGTGCTGGGTGTCCATTCTCTGAGTGAAGCAGAAGATACGAAGCAAACCTTTGACATTTTGGAACTACACAATCATCCTGACTTCAGCATAGAGAATTATGACAATGACATTGCTCTCATTAAGGTAAAGTTAAATTTATTGCCAGCATTGTTTGAAAAAGAGATCCCCCATCCCCATTCAAAATTTATATTCAATATTTATTTAATCCTTCAATTCTAATTGGATTCAGAACTGCTAGCTAGTTCTATTAAGGAACCCGCAGCTATTTTTCCTTAGCTTTATGTTGAATACAAACATATATATATATATATAATATATATATATATATAGATAGATAGATAGATAGATAGATAGATAGATAGATAGATAGATAGATAGATAGATAGATAGATAGATAGATAGATAGATAGATAGATAGATAGATAGATAGATAGATAGATAGATAGATAGATAGATAGATAGATAGATAGATAGATAGATAGATAGATTTATTTATTTATTTATTTATTTATTTATTTTGTGTGACATCTTTACAGTTGGATCGACCATTCAATTCCTCTACAGCCATTAGCGCCGTGCAATTCCTGCGAACAGACGGCACAAACCCCGACACAGGTGCCGCGGTCGAGACAGCTGGCTGGGGATCACTAGACAACTTGGGGTCAAGGCCAGACAAGCTCAAAGAGGTGTCCATTGAGGTGATCAGCTCGGGTAAATGCAGACGCGCAGACTATTTTGGGAGAAAGTTTACCAGTAACATGATTTGCGCCCATAAAGTGTGCCGAGACAACTGCGAGCACTCTCATGGACTGGAGGACAGCTGTGATGTGAGTTACGTCTTTTATCTTTTATTTTTTCATAAATCCTACATATTTTGTTTAACAAAATATCAAGATTTGTTCTGTTGTTTGATTTACGTTACCACAGTTTCTTCTGGAACTGGTCAAAAATGAAGAATTTATTTAGTTACTCTTATCTGTCTGCTTCTGTTTTTGTTTTCTTTAGGGTGACTCTGGTGGTCCTCTGCTTTACAATGGCATTGCTGTCGGTATCACCTCCAACGGAGGGAAAAAGTGCGGGCAGATTAAAAAGCCTGGGGTATACACTATCATCTCCCACTACACTGAGTGGATAGACAAAACCATGGGCACTCAGCCAACCGCAGCTCAAGAGGAAACAAGTTAAAGGGAAGATGGAAGCTTCACAGTTATGAGCCAGTTGCGGCGTTAACCAGAATTGTCAATGCCCCACTCTCTATTACTATGTCCATACTGCAACCACATGTATGATCTGATTAATTTCAACGCTGCATCTCATGTTTTTTTAAATCCAAGAATAAAATGCAAGCTTTGTCACAATTGTTTCCTGTTTGCTTTATCTTGTTCATTATCTCATAGGGAGCTTTGCGCATGCATGCATGTCCAGAGAACTTTGACATTTTGTCACAATGTGACCACAAACTAAAATCTCGAGAGTTAAGAGATTCACAGTTTAGGTGGGGAAACCTGTCGACACGTCAGCTGTTAGTTGTGAGCTTTTTTTTGTCTTTATGGAAGACTGGCAAGAGGAAGGTCAGTGCTGAAGCAAAGTCGTAATACCTGTTTTCAGTTTACCACAAGGGGATACAGTAAACACGTGGGAGAAGGTACACTAATCAGATAAAAACAAAAGGGATGGATGGAGTCTCATGTACTCACATAGAAGATAACTGGACTTCCTCTTGTTCCTTGATGATGTTCCACCGCTGATCCAAAAGAGTTCTTCAGTTTAAGGGGGATGGACAAAATTAATAAAACCTGTTACAGGCTGAAAGAGACTTCAGACCAAGGCATGGGTTGGAATGTCCTTGTCAAAATCCAGACCTAAATCTAATTGAATTTGGAGACTTACTGAGCTTGAGTTACTTTGCAAAGATGGATGGACAAATATTTTAGGTTGTGGTTGTGCAAAATCTATAGAGACATGATAGAGACAGACGGGGGCTGAGATCGGTATCAATAAAACAATTAGGAACTATGTGTTCCTTTCCACTTCCCAACTGTGCACAACTTGTGTTGTCTCGTAACCCCCCCCCCCCCCCCCCCCCCCCAACCCCTGGAAAAAACGAAACTCAATGTTACAAGACAAAATCTGAGAAATCTCAAGGAGTATGAATATTTTTGCAAAGCACCATGTGTCAAAGCCCCGTATGAAATTAAACAACACATATAAAATTAAAAGATCAACATAAAGATGCCCTAAGCCACAAGAAAATACAATGTCATGAGGTATCAGTTACAGAGGAAGCACATCAAATGAAGACATGTGGACTTACATAATTCCAGAAAATTAGAAGATTTTATTGCAAGCTGCACAGTGGATTGAAAAACAAGCTCTTTTTCTGTAGGTGTTTCTGTTTGTGGGGTATGGATTCCAAAAAAGAACTATATTTCTTGTTCAACCCAGAATTCAAGAACATAAATTTAGGAACTTGGGAGAGGGCAGTAAAGAAGAAGAAAACCAGAAGTTAATAAGAAGCAGCTGTACTTCATCGTTTCCTCCCTTCTTGGCTCAATAGGCACGCACACAGTTAAAGTGACTTCTGTAGCGTTCTTCTATTTAGTAAAATCAACCAACCACCATTAATCTTTCCACTTTTCTTCTTACATTGCTCTTACATTAAGCAGACATTTATTAAAACTACATCAAGGCAAGATTTAGTGAAGTTTCCCTAATTTAGAGGGATCATTTTTACCGGCTTATTCAGCTTCTGAAAGCCTACCAGAAAACCACATTAGCGACTATAAAAATAATACATTTGGAATATAATTCAGTTTTGTTCAAATTATCTTTCTTTGTTTTATTAATGCTATCTGGATGACTTCTCAAATAAAATAACTCAAAAATAGTTTATTTACAAGTAAAATCTTTCCATGATGGTCATTAGCTTTTGCATAAATTGGATTTGCAATGTTTTGACCTAATAAAACCATAGGTAAAATGTGTTTTGTATGTTTCTGTGAGGGCTTAATTCTTAATTTCAAACTTTCAAAATTTCAAAGGATTTACAAATACAGAATGCAAAGTTTGATCTATATATAACTTTGAACTGTTATGGATATGTCTCTATCTGTATAGAGGCATTTTGTTAAATTTACTTTACCCCATAATTCTTATGCACAATTTCTTTTATACTGCAACGCCTCAAAACGGAAATTAATTATCTCCTAATAAATATGCTGCCTCTTTTCTGTCTCCCGTCAAATGATTTCGTTCTTGGAGCTCTTGTGAGGAGAACCTCTTGACCGAATACCCTCGACCTCCATGTGAGGCCACCAGTTTGTCGACCCCCGAAAGCAGCTCCTTCACCTGTGGATAGCTCAACCCACTGTGAGACTTTGAAACATTCAGCAGATAAAATCGGCTGCCGCACTTCCGAATCAGATCCTGCAAGGATGAGTGAGCTCCGGCCACGTATTCGTTGATCTTCAGAGGCCTGTGCTTGTTGCTGTCGAAATGAACAAACAAGATGATGGCGTGCTCCACAACCTCTCGCCCGAAGATCTTCTGCACGTGTCCGAGCATCTCACTCTCGCACTGGGTGAAGCGTCCCACCTGGAGCACCAGCAGGAAGACATGGGGTCCAGGTAAGGCCAAGGCCAGGCAGTCTTTCACCAGCTCTGTGTTCTCAACCCCATCGTCATCCCACAGTTCAGGGGTGTCCACCAGGATGAGCCGCTTCCCACCTGTGAAAATCTCCTTTCTCTCACAACAGATGGTTGACTCAGTCGGGTCCTGACAGGAGCTGTTGAGTGAGTACGTGTTACCGCTTCTGTTTAGGATCAGATTGAGAGCAGAGGACTTCCCACTGCCAGTGAGGCCCAACAGAACAACAGACGTCTTCTTGGTTTCATCACCTTGAAGACGAAGCAGAGAAACGAAATGTTACAGTCAAAGGAAACGCAAGAACCCAAGAACACATTTAAGCATCCCAAAAATAGAAAGACAGAATACCTGAGACATGATTAAATGAACTGATTTAATACACATAGATCTTAATGGCAAAGTTGCAGAAAAGTTATCAGCCCTGAAACAGGAGATAATTGTTTTCTGCCCTTTTCAAGAATCCAATGCACAGGCTGTCATACCTGGCTGGAAACCACCTTTCTAGTGATGGAGCTCTAACAATATTGTTCTTCAAACTGTTTAAAGCAGGAGTGTCCAAACTTTTTGTTACATGGACCAAAATCCTTAAGTCAGCAGAACGCATGGGCCTAAAAAAGTCTGTCCATCCATCCATCCATCCATCCACCCATCCATCCATCCATCCATCCATCCATCCATCCATCCATCCATCCATCCATCCATCCATCCATCCATCCATCCATCCGATGTCTTCTGTTTATCTGAGATAGGGTCACGAAGGCAAAAGCTACAGGACGGAAACCCAGACATCCTTCTCCCCGCCAACATCCTCCATCCCATTCTGGGGGACCCCAAGGTGTTCCCTGGCCAGACAGCACATATAGTCGGTCCAGTGGGTTCGGGCTCTACTCCCAGTGGGACGCGCTTGAAAAAAAAACCCAAAGGGAGGCACTCAGGCGGCATCCTGATCTGATGCCCAAACCACCTAGCGTAAAAAAGTCACAATTTTAAAAACTGAAATCACAAAAAATAATATTGTGATTTTTGTTCTACCCACTTAACAAACTGTTCTTGCAGCATTTTAATTTAACACATAGTCAGAATTTGATTTCTGATTTTGCATTTCCATAGAGTATACATTTTTATCACACCGAAGTCAGGAAATGGCTCTTCTTTACTGCTCCAACACCTCTCTGCACACCTTCTGAGCCTCCTTCTTTGGAACAAGGAAGTACTGTGATTAGAAATCCAACTGGGTTTCCTGTCTCACATCTTTTGGCTCCTACTGAAGAATGTTGGCAAACACACCCTGCGATTTAGAGTAGATAATATTTCTCAACTAGGCTAAGAAACCTAATATTTAGCCCCTTTCAGCTGACATATTTACTGACACAGTTTAGCTCGCCAACACAACCTCAGACAAGGGGAGAAAAAGTAATTCAGTGTTGACACCCTCTTGTGGCTGGGCTGTGCAACACAAGGCCTATTTGCCGTCTCTTTTTTGTTGTGCCTCAACACCACCCTTGGCTAGCAGCCTGAATTTTCGTCTGACAACATTTTTGCAACATAATGCCAGAGTGAGTTGTTCCTGTAGCAACTCTGCTAATGACTGACCATCCCAATAAGATGAACATCAACTCAGGATCCACACTCTGTGTGAACCGCATCTTGCGCAACTTAGTAAAACAGCTTTGATTAGGCGTTGAAGAATTTTAGGGAGGACTGCTTGAATTTGATGCCTTCCAGAGAAGAGGTGGGTTGGGGGAGGGCAAAAAGAGTGGAAGCCTGGAGAGTTAACAACTTAACAAAAATAGCCAATATCTGGGGTTGTCAGTCAAACTAGCTCACGGTTGCCCATATAATGTTGAGTCTTGCAGCGTCAAGCTAACATATCTTGCATAATAAAACACATGGAAGACATCATACTTAACCTGTTGTTTTCATATATAATAAGACCCTTCATAGGGCCGTTCGAGTTGGCAAGGATAAAAGACTATCTAGCTTTTAAACAGCAGGGGTTCAGCCTACAAATTCTGGCCACAAATTATCACAATTTTTAAGCAGGATGGTGTGAAAATGCCAATTGGTTCTTGACTAAACTTCTCTGTCACAAGCAGGCCATGGGCAGGGGTCTGAATCAGCTTTGGTCAGATTGAGGGAATTTCTCACAGAGATGCAAAACACATGAGAAAAGTATTTCAGGTTAAAGGCTTTTGTGCAGCCGGAACAAACCTGTGTGCTTTTCCTACTAAAACTGGGATTATTTCCTGGAATCCTTTTAGCTAGCAGGCCATTGATGCTATCTAGACTCAACTGACATGCTGTGGGTATGGGCGACTGTAAAGGAAGCTAAGCAAAAATAAACAGATGGGCTCTCTCATCTTTGGCTCACAATGCCTATGGTTTACCCTGTCTTACAGGTAATTTAATTAAAGCTCCAACAATTCAGTGTCACATCCGAAAGTGGGAGGAATTATTTAAGACCAATTGTTGGATCCAACATGGCAGCTCTTCGCATAAACAACAGTAAGCTGTGATAAAACACATTTATTTTACAAATTAAAATTGCTGTTTGCATGTGCAGAGTACGACTTTAAACAATGATTGTAAGACATACTATGAAAAAAACAACAGCTTTCCTGGCTGATGCCATATTGGAATCCTAACCTTTTGTTTTTTGTTTTTTATTTTGGAATCCCGAATTCTCTTACTGTATTAATCGGAACACTTTTTACTCAGGTTTACCCTATTCCCAGCTGCTACTTTTATTTTGCAAGGCAAATGGAATGTAATATTAGAACAGGGAGGATAGTGGATTCAAGTGACTTTAAACATTGTATGGTTGTTTGTCCCAGACGAGGGGGTCACAGCGTTACAGGAACTGATGAACTACTAGGATTTTCACCCACAACTATCCCTCAAGTGTGCAGAGAGAGGCAAAGGCCAAAGAACAAACCCTCCTACCTAAAAAAAATTATTCCCTGTCTTTCATCATTCTTTCAGCATCAGATTTTTTTTAAACAGGTTAATTTTCTGTCGCATTGCAGAACAGTAGTTCCTTGTGCAAACATATCACGAGCAGCTTTGCCTGTTCTCATGATATATTAGTTAAATCCACCAGTCAGAAAACCCGGCAGCCAGTCAGTTTTGACCTTTGGCCAAAAAGAGAAAGCATCCAGTGAGCAGCGATTGGGTGAAAATAAAATGCTTTGATGATGTCAGGTGTCAGAGGAAAATGGGCAGACTGGTTCAAGTTGACAAAAAGGCAGCAACAGCTCAAATAACCACTTGTTACAACCAAGGAATGCAGACCAGCATCTCTGCCTGCGGATGAAGCAGATGGGCTATAGCAGCTGAGGACCTCACCGGAAGGAAGTATAATTCACATAAATTTGCATAAATTAGACAGTGACAGATTTGAAAGCATGACTGGTCCAATGAATCTTAATTGCAAATGCAAAATTCGGATGGTAGGATCAGAATTTGGGAAAAACTAACATAAAAGCACTGATCCATTCCGACTTGTGGTTAGGGCGGTTTTGGTGTGATGGTGTGGGGGCTATTTTCTTGGCACACATCACCAACAACAAACTCCTCCCACCCCCAACAATAACCCAAATTTATGACCCTAGAGTACTGATCTTCCAGCAGCTACATCCAGATGGCAAAATGTACAATGTCACAAAGCTCAAACCGCTTTGAGCTGGTTTCTGCAACATGACAATCACCTCATTGACTTCCAAAGTCAGACGTTGTCTGTCCAATAGAGCCTGTTTGGCATGTAGTGGAATGTGGGATTTGCATTATGAAGCTGAAAAATCTGCTGAAGCTGTGTAATGCTGGCAGGTCCGTATGGACCAAAATCTCCAAAGGCATCTCTGATAGCAAACGGGGTCTAGCCTAGTGCTAACCAGGTCCACATAATAAAGTGACCAATGACCGTGAGCTTCCATATTACAGTCTCAGATACATTTTTTTTTTGCAATGCAGCAGTCTCAGTTAACTGGCTTTAACTCTCCAAGATTCCATGACTAAGTTGATCACAAAGAAATCTTTTTTTCCTCAGTTCTGTGCTTTTTTGACATTTTCACAGGCACTAATTCTCCAAATATAATTTGGATTTTTTTTTAAAGCATTAGGCTTTTGGCAGTTTTATAATGCAGCCTTTAGCAATCTTTGCATTTTAAAAAAAATTCCACCTGTTTTGACAATGAGAGAACATAAGACACTTCTTCAGATCAAAGTTAGAGTTAGTGATGCCTCATAATAGTTGTTTGCTTTTACCGTATACACCGTATAAGAAAACTGACTCACCATCAGGGGCTTTTGCCTGCAGCTGCAGCATGGATCTGTGGCTGATCACTGCCTCATGGAGACTCTCTCTCTTTGCTTCATGTTTCCTTTGGTCCTCTGCCTCCTTCTTTCTCTCCTCCTCGTGTTTAGTCTTCAGGTCCTCCATTTCCTTGGCTCTTCTTTCCTCTTTTTCTTTCACCAGCTCCATGAAAGCCTGCTCCTTCTCCTCTGCTTCTTGCATCTTCTGTCTAAGCATGTTCATGGCCGAGTCCTCCATAGACCTTCTCTTTGATTCATCCAGCATGGCTTCGGTGTAGCCGGCCTCACTATTTTCGGTGAGCACGTTATTCACCATCTCAAGCAAAGCTTGCAGGCCGCCACTTGCGGTAGACGACGTGATGCGACAATATCTGCCCTCGCACACATTTATCAAATCCAGCAGGCTGTCGTCCAGCGTGTCGATAACCTTTCCGTCCTCCACAGAAAGGATTACCAGATATTTCAAAGCCTCAGCGCCAAAGTGTGATTGCAGGATTTCGACGATTCTTTGCTCTGATTTTGTGTAATAGCCACCTTGGATCAGCAGAAGAAACGTGCTGACCCCACCTTTGCAAGCTTTGAAGCAGCCATCAATGGTCTGGCAAATAGCCTCGTCTGACATGTCTTCTTTTAAATCTTCGTAGTGCAGTCTGATAAAGTGCCCCTCCATTGTCAAGTCACAGACTTGTTTTTCGGATCCCAGTGAACTGAAAGTAGTCTGGTAAATGTTATCTCCAGAACCCTTCTGGAGCAGAGACGTCAAGGATGACCATTCCTGCACCATGGCAATGACTGCCACCGTATGCTTTGAGCTGGGTACCCCGTCTGTCAATAAGAGCATATCAACATCTCAGTAAGTGTAAGTCCAATCTAGATAAGTAGCTGCATTTTGAGGAGCCTTTTGTTAGAATATGTTTTGTTTCTAAATTAAATTACAAATATATAAAAAAAAAGATTAGCAATACACAAATAACGCAGAAGCAACTCACCTTGTGTCATGTCTTTTATAGATGAGTCTGTCTAAAGGGACACCTGAAACTGGATACTCTGGCTCTGTAACAAACAAGTCTTCCTGATTCCACCTATTTCTATTGTTCGTATCAAGGAAGTGCATACCACGCATGCAAACCTTACAGAGTGTGAATCTTCCTCGTGCTTGTTAGCACAAACAAACTCCCATTTTAACACAGTGTGTGTCATTTATTTCTTGGTACATTGCCTTTTGCAAAAGTATTCCTACTCCTTGCACTTTTTGTTATTTTGTCATGTAAACACAACATTCTGGGGATTTTATCAGGATTTCCGGCACCAGACCAATACAAAGTAGTGCACAGATTTCAGCATTTAAAAATTAAAATCTTAAAAGTGTGATGTGCATTCATATTCAGCCCTATTTACTCTAATACCCCTAAATAAAATCCAATCTTACTAATCACATTCGGATTTCACCTAGTTAGTGAATAGGGTCCACTAGAGTTGCTTTCTGTGACTGCCCTTGAGGTTTCTCAGAGAGTGTAGTAAACAAGAAGCATTATAAATTGCAAGGAACACAGCGCAGACACTAAAGGCAGAGTTGTTGGCATGTTTAACCCAAGGTTTTATTCAAAAATATATTTACATTTTTGGAAGTTTCACAGAGCATGGCACATCTGCAAACCTAGCAAGCCTGTCTACCTACACTGACAGGCTGGGCAAGGAGAGCCATGATCAGAGAAGCAGTCAGAAGGCCAATGATTGCTCTGGATGGGCCGCAAAAACTCTGCTGGGGCTGCAGCTCACATGGGGGAATTGTCAACAGTTCTTTTACTCTATAAACTCTATAAATTACTCTATAAATTGGACCTTTATAGAATAGTGGCAATAAGAAAACCAAAGTTGTGAGGAAGCAATGATCAGTCCCATTTGCCACAAGCCATGAGAGGGATATAACACGTAGAAGAAGGTGCTCTGGTCATACGAGACCAAAATGTAACTTTTTGGCTTACATGTAAAACACCGTGTACCCATTACCGCCCATTACACTGAATACACCATTGAAACGGTGATAAATGGTAGTCAGATCGTCATGCACTGGGGTTGTCTTTACAGCAAGGACAGGGAAACTGGCCAGACCTGGCAGGGGATCTGAATACAAATACATGCTGCCCTTTTTAAGATTCTATTTGTGCAAAGATTTGAAATTCACGTCGCATTTTCTTTCCACTCTAACACTATGACCAAATTGTGTTGGTCTATCTACTAAAATCCCTTTAAGATGTGGTCAAGTTAGTTGTTGAAATGTGATGAAACTTGAAAAAGTTAAAGGTAAATTAATACTTTTGCAAACCACATAATTAATAGTTGCAAGATTTATTCATTAAGCTGTATTCAGTGCCGGATTTACAAGAGAATACAGCTCCATTGCTTGAAACCTACTGTACCTAAAGAGCAAAAGATCCAAAGAGGAATTTTACTTGTGTGAAAGAAGAGAATCATGTGCAAACAGATAGATAATTCTTTTCCACCTAACTCTATTTACTTTACAATTACCAAACCACAGCAAAACACTGAATAATATCTAATAAACAGTAATAATATTCTGTGTCTGCATTATAAGAGGAGTTCTATCTCTTTGGGAGTGAATGATGTCATCAATTGTTGCTTGTTACTGAGGGATTGCACCATCATCCCCAGCTGTGCGCTGATCCCTGCAGCTGACAAAACGGCCCCTTAAAGGAACATACCACGAAATAAATTGTTGGACATTTTTCATGTTCAAGTTAACCAAGACATTTTGTTTCAGTATTTAATTTAAAATTTAATCTGGAGACATTACATTAAGCAATCGTTAAAATTAACTGTAGTGAAAAAAAAACGGGATTTTTCACACACAATTAGCAAAACCGTGTTTTCCCCACACCCCCGTGCGTCGAATGGTTCGCTCCGTTGCTATGCCATCTTGTGTGGACGTTCTCCAGGGTGATGGAGAGGAATATGCACTAACCCGGCCCGAAAACGTTAAAAGCCGTCGGTGTTCGTTTTTGTATGCACCGTGACAAGCACAGCTATGGCCGGTATACGGAGAGTAAACGGGAAATTGTCCGGAGTTAACCCCGCTGTCAGGTACAGTTTATATCGAGCTGTGTTTATGGAAGAAAAAGAAAAAAAAAACTCTCACTGCAGCTACCAAGCTAGCCTGGCTAACGTTAGCTCTACCCGCTGTCAGTTAGAACACGAATAGCATCGATGTTAATGAATATTAACGGCTATGGGAATAAAAATGATTACGTCTGTATGCTCTATATACCCAACATGCAAGTAAAGGCACATAAAAATAATAAAATATAGGCTAATATCTCATTCACCTAATATTTGATGATTTTGTTTGGTTTATGTACAGTACGAATAATCGCCCAAAAAGACAACTTGCAAAAAGATACATTGCCCTTAAACGTTTTGTTTTGTTGTGTGACGTTACAAGCAACCAACTTCTTTGTATTTTATTGGAATTATAATGTGTTAAACCAACTTAAGTAGCGAATAGTTCTGAAGCTAAAGGTAACTGATACATGGTTTCAAATTAACTTACAAACAAAGTGTGGCGTGCATTTGTGTTCAGCTCCCCTAGACCCTCGCATTACAGAACCATTTTTTTTGGGGGGGGGGGGGGGGGGGGGGGGATTGCATTATTGCCCTGTATACTGCTCCATCTCCTAATGGTAACCAGTTTCTCCTTCCCTGCAGAAGAAAAACACCCACACACACCATAATGCTACCTCCACCATGTTTTACAGTGGCCTTGTTTCAGAGTGTTTGT
Organism: Fundulus heteroclitus; assembly: GCF_011125445.2. Taxonomy (NCBI): domain Eukaryota; kingdom Metazoa; phylum Chordata; class Actinopteri; order Cyprinodontiformes; family Fundulidae; genus Fundulus; species Fundulus heteroclitus. Next base: position 53,329 of record NW_023396968.1, read on the forward strand.
GGATGGCAGTGCAGTGTCTGTATGCAGTTCAGACTTTTAATGTTGGTCTGATCTGACCTGAATACCTTCTTTCAAATGTTCCCATACTTGTTCTTTACTTGCTTTGTGGTCAGTCTTTTGGTTTTCTTCCAACAGGCCATAAAGGCCAGATTTATGAAATGCAGGGGTGATAATTACCTTGTCAAATGATTTTCCCACCTGAACTGTTGATCTCTGCAGTTCCAGTTATTTTGGACATCTTGGCTTGCTATCAGTGGCTTGTTGTCAGTAAAGAAGAAAGATGTATCTTGTTAGATTTGTTGTCCATTTTAACTTGATGAATTATTATGATGAAACATTGCTCTGAAACATGTCCAAACCTCGGGCTTTTTTTTTTTTTTTAAGTAACTCTGGTTGAAAAGCTCTCCACAACTGTATCTCTGACCTGTGTGCTGTGCTTCTCGGCTTTCATTATGCTTTTTGTCTAACAAACCTATGCGGCCTCCACAGAGCCTCTGGATTTAACCTGAATTGAAATTAGAAACGGGGATTTTACTGCTAAGGTGACCTCTGAAGGCTGTTGGTTTGTTGCAAAGGCACACATGTTTGATTGTAAAAAAAAAAAAAAAAAAAAAAAAAAACGAGCCATATATACAGTAATTTTCTTTCAATTTTAAAACAATGTGCCACTTTGTTTTGGTCTATCACACAAAATCCCAATAAGATACATTGACTTTTGTGCTCATAATGTGACAAAATGCGGAAAAAAAAAATCAATGACTATGAATACTCTTGCAAGGCGTTGTATCTTATCCTAAACAATATTCTAACTAGAATTCCCGGGGGGAAAAAGCCTAAAGATATTGCATGGTCCTTATGAAGAATTATAAAAATCTGGAATAGTGGCAAAAACAGTTCCAGCTACTACTTGTGTCTAAATTTCGACTTGTGCAGAGATAGGAAACGATAAACGAAATGTTATGTTTTTTTTTCTTCTGTTTTTCAGTTGCTCTCGCCTGCGTCAAGTTCAAGCCCTGCTCTGTGAAGGAGGCTCAGTCACTCCTGACGGCATCTTGTGCTCTCTTGGTATGTTAAGATCTACACTTTTTTTTACAAAGTAGTACATTGTTATAAGGACACTATAACTAATTTGGCAATAAACTGAACTTGACTGCATTGTTTGATAACTGGGATCAGTTGGAATGGATGTATGATCCGAGGGAAATGACTTTGTAAATGGCGTTGAGATGACATGTGTTGTGAATTGTTGCTATACAAATAAATGGAATAGAAAGCACTCATTCCAAAGCCAACAAATGGTAACATCTTTTTGACTAAAACAGGGATAGACAGCAGATATAACGAGGGATGCACAGAGCTGGCAAAATACCTCTTTTATGGGCTATACGAATGGAATCAACCAAACCTGGAGCATGCGCTTGATGACTTTCCCGAAGAAATGCTGGACGGTGAGTTTTTTTAATTGTTCAGTCATGTTGTTCTGCTGGTTCTAGATTTGAATCTACGTTTGAACCATTGCTTGTCTTGACTTGTCAGACGTGATCATGCTGATAAAGGCAGAGTGTGTTCATCTATACTGCAACCCAGTGAACTATAGTTACCTATTGCCGTATGTATCACACTGGAGGAACCTGCATCTCTACTGCATGACAGAGGAGGAGGTAAAAACACTTTTCTTCCTCTACTGGTACATCATTTGTTAAGGTTTTATAGTTCCCAGGCAGTTTTAAACCAGACACAGATGAACCATATCAAGAATCTTTAAGCCTTGGTCACAATCCTTCAAAGGTTTATGAGTAAAAACAATAGTTCCAGCTATTTTTTACAAGGCTGAAATTCCACAATTTAATAATTGTTTTTTTTTAATGTCATTGTTTTGGGTTTTTTGTCCTTAAAGGGTCCTATCCACATACTATGAATTTACGCATTTCTGTGCCAGTAGCTCTCTATGGTTGCATACAAAGGTTTTCAAATTAAATGATTGTGCCCTGTTGGCTTATTATATTTTATTTCTGTTTTTTGCACTTTGTTTTTGCTCCTTTTGTTAGTAAGCAAAGAGCTTTTGTTTATATCTACAAGACCATGTAACTGGATGTACGATATTGCACATGCGCGCACGATGAGTGAACGAGAAGAGGCAAGGGAGCCCACAGGCATATATATATATATATATATATATATATATATATATATATATATATATATATATATATATATATATATATATATATATATATATATATATATATATATATATATATATATATATATATATATAACGTTATAATGAATAAATATATTTTGCACTGTCATGGCAAAATAAAAGCCGCCACACCTTTGGATTAAATTTTTCTTTTTTTTTCAGTTTTTTTAAATATATGGTAAAACGATGTAAAGCATATGGGGTATATTTACCCTATATTATGTATAGCCTATATTTGCACACTTATACTATCCATAATCCAGGGTTGAAATGACTTTAAATATGAAACGTTACTGAAAGCACCAGTCGTTCTGGAATGACTGTATTGAAGCAGCACTGAGAGCTGCTATGAGGGTTCCTGGTTCCCTCAGCGCTGTCTCACAGGCACATCTCAGCTGCTGCCTCGTCACGTAATTAAGTTTTAGTAATAAAGTAGTCTTTTTTTTGTCTCTGAAACTGTAGTACTAAAATATTTCCCTTAACAGCTTTACTCGTTCACTTCGTGTGCCTCTGATAACCGTCTTTTTGGTACAGTTTGTTTTATGTAGTGGTGTGTTAAATTTCATAAATCATTTTATAAAGGTCATGTTTAGCTCCGAACACACTTAATCACTATCTTTAATAACTTTGTTGTCTTGCTGAAACCTCTTCTACAGCCTGGGTCACAAATATATGAACAAATAGACAAATTAGACTAAGGTGGTGACAAGGACAAATCCTAATTTTACCAAAAAGATAGTAATCAGAGCACACGCATTAAACAAGGTGAATAAGTGATTTAAACTGTGTGGTAATCAGGTAACCATTTAGTGCAACAGTTTCATAGCAAAAAAGAGACTAGACTAAAACATATATTTACAATATTTACATATTTACATCTTCTTTGTCTGCCTGCCTGGGAAAGTTCCTGCGAACAACAGTTTTTGTGTTTATCTTGTCGCATGTTTTCTTCTGGCTTATTTCCACATGTTAGCAGACTTTAAAACTTGCAGCAGCAGCTCTTTATTAGCATCAGGTATGCAGGGTGCAGGGAGGAGACATGTCAGTGTGGGAAACCCTGTGTAAAGGGAGCCCAGATGTGAGCCAATAAGCCGTTAATTAGACCGTTTTCAGCTTAATTTTTGAAAACTGACAGTGCAACGGGCCCTTATGCTGAAATGCAGTGGTGAGAACCCTGCATTAGTCAATAAGTGGTTTACTCCAAAAAGCTGGAATTGATCACTGAGCCTCCGACGCCATTCTGTGTCCTCCAAATAAATTCTGTTTGCTGTAATTCTCCCACCTTCCCTGACAGTATGAAGATGAAGAAGCCGCAGAGGAATTCAAAATCTCCAGCTTTGTCACAATGGTGCAGGACTGCCAGCGTATTGGAGTTGCTCACAGCTCCCAAGGTGTGTACCATCACATTTTAATCCCCACAGTCATTAATTTCACACGCTTTGTTGGAGGATTTCTACCTACAGTGCCTTGTAAGGTTTTCATACCTGTTAATTTTTTTTTTTCACATTTTGTTGCATAAACTTACCTAATTGTATGTAATTGCTAAATATAGCCCAGATGTGTGGAATTGACCAATTTGCTTGTGCTGCGTTTTTGAAATAAAAAATATAGAAAGTTATGTATCATTTTCCTTCCACTTCACTATGAAGCACTTCTTTGTTTGTCTATCATATAAAATCCCATAAGCGGATGTTTTCAGTCAGTCGGATGGAACAAACTTTGATCTAGTAGTCCATTAATAAACAATTACCGGTAATTGAAGTTGGTTATTTGCTTGCGTCCCTATTCTCAATGAGATTTATTTGGATAAAGGAAGATGAAACAGATAAACGGAAAATGCTTTAGCACAGATAACATGGCCTAATTTGTCACCAAATACTATCACTGTGTGATTATGAAAACAGCAGCAATAATAACCCATTTACTGTTGTTGATTTTGAAGGGCACATCCAGAAGTTTGATGTGTTTGTGGTGGAAAAGTGGCCCCTGATTCAAGCGTTTGCCCTTGAAGGTATAGGTGGAGGAAGCTTTTTTACCATCAAATACAAGGTACACATAAAACAAAGTCAAAAAGCTAAAAATTCAAAAAATCAGCAGATGATGTATAATGCTTGTGTGATATTTTACTTCTTGTCCCCTGCTGTTCCTTAATTATACAGATAGTGGATATGAGTGAGAAGCTGTGGCAGGTTTACAACAGACTTGATCCAGTGTCTCTGGATAATCTCTTAGCGGAGGTAAGATTATGTTTGATTTTACACTATGCACCTTCCATATACCAGGCCGTCATGACCTTTACCTAAAATATTCATAAGTCTGTTACTTTCATCAACACAAGCTAGCTGGAGAAGATAATGAAATGTGTTCACCTTGTTTATTTTTATGATTTCAGTTTGTTTGTAGTCATACGAGGAGTTTTTTTTTTTTTTTATTTGCCCCGAAAGTATCGACAATATAAAATTTAGCTATTGAAAGACATTGATTTGTGTCAAAATCGATATAAACTAAGTCCTTCATGTTCGACCAAATCGTCTCACTTCGTCTGACAGCATCACACAGGGATACTCAGCCTGTTGCCTCCCTGCAGCCGCTCACCTGACCAAAATAATGAGCTGCAGCTGGAAGTTTTAAACTCTGCTATAACTTGTGGAGAACAGCCAGATAAAAATATGCGGCCGTCTTTATTGATAGGATAAACACAAACATTCCTGGAGGAACATTCCCTATAAGGCAGATGGACTAGAAAAACTGCGTGCTTAACAGAGCCACATGCCAAGCTGATAATACAACATTGATATTTGAAGGCAAAATAAAAAGGCCAGTAAAGCTCGTGTCTCCAGCAGCGAAGTAGTAAAGCTCCCAGACAGCATAAGCTAACGCTAACTGTTATTAGCTTGATGGACAGGGATAGCCCAGTGACGGGGTTCTGTCAGTCTGAGCTCCACCTGCCAGATGCGCTTAAAGGATCGGCAGTTCTGCACCACACAACGCACCTTTCTACTGTGGTGGAAGTCAGTGTGGGAAGATGTTCATCAGCTGACGGCTCTGTCTGCTACTGGTGACGCAATAAAACGACCAGTGCGCTGCCTCTGTTACTGAAGACTAATTTGGCTGATTTATTAAAAAAAAACAGGCTATGGTGGAGCTACACTAAAGCTGGCCATTAGAGGAGGAAAAAAAATGGGAACCAGCAGTTGCCTACCTTGCTGCTGTAGGTGATCACTGAAGAATACATCTGAAGACAGAAACTGTGCAGGGCTGCTGCTGATCATTTGGATTAACCAGATCCAAAGTGGTTTGGTATGCACCAGATCCATCTATTAAGTGACATTTAAATTATATATTTCTGTAAAGAAGAAATATATAAATGGGCCAATAAATAAAACATTACATTTAAAATGTATTGATTAATAAAGTGTTTTATATAACTCTTTTTTTAAATATCCCATTTATATTTACTTTAACCCCTTTTATGATTTATTAACCTTCTTTTTTTCTTAATTTCCTTCCAGCGCTTTTATTTAAACATTTGTTTTTAATCAGTTTTTTTCCATCTTGTTGTTTTATGTATAGATGTCTTTTCTTTTATTTCCGTCTTGAAATTTCTTAATTTGTTTTTTTTTCCCATAAGCCTTTTTATTTCCATGTTGTGTTTTTTTTTTCACATTTTTCTGCCTCTGTTTTTACATTACATTGCATTTCTACTTCATTTTTCAAATTAGTTGGGCTGTCTGTCGTTGGGTCAGCTCCTTTAGAATTGACCAATCAGAAGAAAGGTGACAGCTCCGTTCAGCCAGAACTATAGTTTTATACTGAGTGTTTGTTCAGTGACACTGGTGTGTGTGTTTAAATCTCACACGCTCAACTTTGACAAACTCCACTCCATCTGCTCGGTGCTCATCTTCGACTCCGTCTCTGGTTGTTTTCGGGGGCTTAGTGCAAGCAGGCGCAGAAGAACCTGTAAGGAAAAAAGAAATGCTTCAATAAATAATACGTTGGAAATAGAGAATAAAAATGGTCAATAAAATTAATGAAATAAATGGAATATTTTAAACAAAGACATATTAATAAATCTCTTTTTTTTTCTCATTTTTTAAAAATTAATCATTCAGTACATCTTGCATGTGTTGGTTTATTTGTTGGGGCATGTAGATATTTCTGCTTTTATTTCTAATTCTGTCAGTTTGGATACTTCATAGTACTGTCCCCTATGTTTTAGTTTTACCCTAGTTACAAAAGTTAATGTGTGAAAGTTCAGGTTTTCATATTATGAATCTCTTTTTAATGCTGCTTATCAGAAAGAACCCTGTGCCTCTGAAAAATGTTGCAGGCGTATTGAAAATATCAAGTATAGAGTATTTTTCTTCCTCCCAGTATCGTGTTTGAAATTGTAGTATCGGACTCTAATGCAGTGTGATTAATGTGGTGCTTGTTGGATTTAAGGACTTGGGAATCTTTGAAAAGCAGTGGAGTAGCTTCTTCTCCAGCATCGACCTCGAGAGTCATCTCTCCATCTTGGATCTCTCTGAGGCACAGGCAGGAGAGGTTTGTAAATCAGCACTTTGTTCTATTAAATCTTCAAATGACAATAAACTGCCGTTTAGCCATTAGTTAGCAAGTGTTAGCAGGAAATGCTAATATACAGTTAAGTGAAAATTATTTCATTTTAACACATTCCCTCTGACTGGAGGTAATATTACCCTTTTGGTCAGGCTCAGTCAGCTCTAATCTGCTTATTAATTCTACACTTTGTAAAAGATTAATTAATTAAAGATGTTTGGCATGTCAGTACCAGTATACCTGTATGATATAAAAGGCTTTATCATCCATTCACAGGCTTTCCGTACTTTTTATTCTCACGGGCTGATTTCTAACAACATCTCAGATAAAAGGTATATTTTATAAAATTTTCTAAATACTAAATATCCAGCTCATCTGTGCTCCTATAAACTAATTGATGGGGGAAAATGGTTTTGTTTTCTTGTCAGTAAAAGTCGGCAGCCCTTTGTGCTCTTTGGAAAGCACTCATCCTCAGAGGATCTGGAGAACATTTCGTTCAACTTTCCTTCAGAGAGTCATCAGGTTCGCAACACAGGGCCTCAAGGTTCTACAGCCAAAAACATGGTGAGTAGCAGCAGTGTGGGAAATCACTGCAAGCCAACACACTGATTACTGGGATTCCTAATCAGTTGGACACTTGTTCAGCTTAGAAGATATAACCAAAATCCAGCATTTAAAACCACATTACAGTTTTTATTGGTTGCTTTGACCTGTTTGAAGAAACTGGCAACCTCTCAGTTTTCATCATCACCACCTCAGCAGAGCATTGCTTTAGCTGTGGTAGCCAAACAGAAACCATATGTTCCAAGCTCTTAGAAACTTCTTGATCAGAATGAAATCACTGAAGCACCTGATTGACACTTCTTTACACATTTTTTCAATTTGCAGTCAGTTTGCAGGCTTTATGTAAAAGGTGCCATGTTGTGTGTTGTTCTTTGCAAGCATGGATGGTCTAAGGCAGATGAGAGTCAGAGTAAAAGGTAGATGGGTCAGGGGGAAGAAGATTATGAGGAAGAGGAGTCCATGTGTGAGGTGGAGGTGTAGCTGGAAGGGCTGAAGTTACAGATGAAATGTAGGCAACTATGATCATGTGGTAAATCATGGCCTTTCACTTAGAGAGGCTGGACAAAGATTCCAGACTTTTCTCAATAGAAACACGGTTGCTTCCATTGTAAGAGTTTTTCGACTAGAGAACAGGTATTGCTGCTATACAGTATATACGTACATCTCTATCTATTCCTTTAGAGGAATTCTTTAGTGCATGGAGATGGAAAGTAAATGATCACCTGCCCCTATGAGCAGATGCCCTTCCTCAAAGCAACAACAAATTTGACTGCAAATGACACTGACATGTAAGCTGCGTACAGTCATTGGCTACAATGACCAGCATTGCCGCATTGATTCACATTTAGTGCAGTATTTTGTATTTTGTTGCCCCTTGTGTAACGAATGATTGGAAGGGCTCAAACATTTGTGTGCAGGTTGTGTTGTTTGAGGGCAAAATTTGCTTTTGGTTCATATTTTAAATGTTTTGGCAGAGTTGGAGCCTTTTGCAAACAAAATGTGTAATTTTGACCATTGTTGCCACTGTTTAGGCCTCTGCGTTAACTGTTTTGAAAAATGTGGGTTTTGAGTTGACTGCTGCGTCAAAGCAATCAATAAAAACTGTAATTTATCATCTGACCAAATCATATTAATGAAATAAGAGAAAAAGAGACTGCAGCACCATCTGGTGAGGTAGTATGGAACAACAAGGTGTGTTGCACATTTCCTAAACACTTTCTCTCATTGCGCACAAATAATTGCTGATGCTAGTTTTAAAGCTTCTAATGCGCTGCTAGTCTGACCTGCCTCTGCCTTATGTTTGAAACAAAACTGTTTCTCTCCTAGATTCTACAGTGTGTGGCTCCCAAAGGACCTTTAGCCTGTTCACGAACATATTTCTTTGGGACTACTCATACCCCATATCTTGGTGAGGTTCACTTAATGAAATAAGCAAGTCTTTTAGTTAATATTCATGAAATGCATATTTTTAAAAGATTTATGGATTTTCTTGTATTTAAGTGAAAATTAGTCTGTAAAGTGAAGCGAGTCTTTTTATAAACTGCTTCAATACCGAACGTTTTAAATCAGGACCTTCACTCAAAAGAGTGGACCAGGGCCCATTTGCAGACCCTGACTGCACTTTAAGAATGGTACAAATACAGATAATCAGCACAGAGGGTTGATATAGTTGGGGACCATTTCTTTTTAATTTGGGCAAAATTAGGACTAACTAAAATCTTTATACTAGGAAAATGTGTTGGTCTCTAACCACATGTAAATGGAACCACATCTATGGTGGGATTTTTAATCAAATCCGTCTTTGGCACCGCCAAATCTTAATTTCTTAAACTTGACTCATTATAGATAGTGTTTTCAAAGAAAGTCTGTCTCCAAATCCTGTTCTTTTTTTTTTCTTATGGAACCCTAAAGGAATAAGGCAAATATGTAAAATCTTCTAAGTTTTACATCTTCTGTTATCTTGTTTCTGTTCTATAAAATAATCTCACTACTTTATCTGATGAGTTATTTTATTTTTTATTTTTTATTAGATAAAAACAAACAAAAACACATTATAACTTTTTGTAATATTTTTTTTAAATATATACTCCAAGTACGAAAAGTATTGACATCACTGAATTAAATCATCACAGAAAACTGCCAGAGAGTATTATGTTGCTTTTTTTTTTTTAATAGAGCTAATATGCAGTGTCTTACAAATGTATTCATACCCTTTATTTTTTCAACATTTTGTCACATACAAACACAGACGTGAGATTTAGAGCTGGCCAACTCTAAGTAGCATACCGGTATATATGTGAAAGGGGGGAAAAATATTTGTGATTTTAACTGTTTTTCAGAGATAGTTTCAAAGAGTGGAGTATGCTTTTTATTCAGCCCAATTTATGCCACAGATGCCACTAAAGGCTGCTCCACACAGCAAGGTTTTAAATTAGTCGGCCGATTTTCAAAGCCTGAGAGACGCCACACGCAACAACAAACATTTTTAGATATAACAGGTCACACGGCACGCATAACACACCACACACAAACAGATTTCACTCAGGAGCATTCAGATGTCAGACGGGAAATCTTGCAAAACCTCTCAAGATTAAACGCAAGTTCAATTAAAAATGGACGACGGGGAAGAATAATGGGGATAATTTGTGGACTCATTTTAACAGAGAAAAAACATAAAAAGAAAAGGCACTGGTTAAAGGAGTGGAGACAGCGCAACCAGGTTTTTTTGGGGGTTTTTTTGTTACGGTGTTTCCCTCACCTCTCTTTCTAATTGGCTACACATCACATTTAACAGGCTGCCTGCTCATTTGTCCTCGGGGAACACCGCCCACTCTAGGATATCAGGGCAAGACAATCCAACATGCTGAAAATCCTTCAGGTCGGAGCGGTCCCAACGTTCTACCGAGTGGACCAGATTACTCTTAACACACCGCACACAGCAAGAACATCTCTTAAGATTATCTTTAGAGCCGTGCCGATAGTCAGCATCTGTCGGAAGGGGAGATCGGGCCATGGGAACCAGCCTTACATGAAATCTTGAGCAGCAAATTCCCTTCAGAACTCCCCTCATTGGTAGATGAAGTCCTGCTATTGGTGACGCAAAGGACTTGGAGATTTGCTAGAGAACATTAGAGAACAAAAAGCATTGTGAAAGCTGAGGAACAAATGTTTAAAGCAGGGTGTAACTACAAAATAAAATCTCATGGATTGGACACTGATAAATCCAGGGTACACCCTGGACAGGTCGCCAGTCTGTCGAAGCCTTATAATCCACTAAAACCCAATCACCCTGAATAAAGTGTTGTTTTGGCCACATTAATGTGAGTGAAGTGATATGACGGCGTACGGCGCTGCTAATTTAGACACGGAGCGTTCATATACTATATTGATCAACTTTTCTATGTTATTCCTGGACACATTTGAATTATTTAAAAAGTGACAGTAAGCAAAAGAAAATTTCTGTCGGGCTGATTGTTCTGTCTCTCTACTCTCTTCCTCTGTGGGCTATTACCTACAGGGCAGCCCACCTGAGCCTGACCGCCTCCTCGGTTTCCAGATTAGATAGCAACATATAGATGAAGATTAGACACAATAAACGTGTGAAACCTTGAAATCTTAGTCCATCCTTTAAGTCCGTCAGGATCTTTCTTTTCTGTCGGGGACTTGTGAAGAGTGAACGGAGGTTTACTACAGCATTTCTGTTTTCTGTCTTTGGGTGAACTCAGTGGAGCCTTGCAATCATGTTTTTTCCGCCACGGTTAAATCCAATAAAGTTCATATTACAGCTTTTGAACGTGGCCCATAGTGCACTGGTCATTGTAGGCACGCTTATTAAGACCAAAGCCTGTGAGCCTTATGTTCACGTCCACTACCTGCACTCCACATAAATTAGTGACACCGGGGTTTGTTTGGTAGCCAGAATTTTCGGATGTGTATACGCATTGCATATGAGCAATTCACTTTTATTCTTTTTAGCACATGCAGTATTCCATTCACATAGCAATGTTTTCCCCACAGGAATTCAGACGACAGAGCAAAAGAAAACAGAAGTCTTGTGAGTGTTTTTTATTTTTCTCTTTATAGATCTTCCTGTTGTCTTTTGTTGTTTATTTCAGAATGTAAAAATGCTGAGTTTCGGCTCTTTTCTTCTTTTGTTTTCAGAGTTTTGTCACAGATTTATTCTGCTGCTGTTCAAGGAGTCCTGTCTGGAATAAAATGCTACTGTAGTACTTCTAGTTTCACTAAGGCAAGTAGAAACTGCCCTGCTTTTCCATGCTGTGCTTTAGAAAATGAACAGTTTCTCATCAAAACAATCGTTTTTAGGCTAAAGATGTTGCTGTGAACACGTTTCTTCTGACCTTGGACTTGATGAATTTAGGCCACTATCGAGGTCATCTCAGGTAGGGATTTACCCGCATCACTTTTTTCCTGCAGCATCCTTTGTGGGATCTAAAACAATATTCTTTGTTGCACATTTTTGGTCTGCAGGTCCAAATGTGAATTCAGCATTCAAGCTGCAAATAATCAAGGAATGTAAGTTTTCCAACCCTTTTTTCGGGATATTATGCCGGCCCGCTGACAATCCTTTAATTTTTATTTCTATCAAATCAATGTTTTCACAATATCCTGTTTATAAATGTGCAACTTGGGCTCTAATAAGCTTTTTTTCACCAATTGTCAGTGTAATTCCTCTGGCTGATGAAGACAGCCGTTATCTAGTCAAAACCGTAAGTTACAAAACCACCATTTTCTGTAGTAGACTTTAGGATCTCAATGAAATAGCCTGTGTTTTTTTATGCTTCTACAATTATTACTTATTCTGCTTTCTTAAAGGCTTCCCTGATTGTCAGCGACATCCCAGACCTAGAGGAAAACAGGGGAGACTTTGGCACTGTGGTCTACTCTGATTCTTTTCTGGAGTCCAGCATCAACATTCAACAGAGAGGTACAGTTTTGATTAGATTAGATTGAGTCTTATTAGAATAGATTACTGATTCAATCCACAAAGGAAATTTGATTTATATAATAAGGAATATGAATCCACAGGCCACAGTTAGCCGAAAAAGACAAAAGTCACAGTGGCACAGCAGAAACTAGTCTAAAAATAGCTCTGTTTCCTGCATCAAGCGTTGCATTTCTCATTCATCTTTTGCTTTTTTGCTTTGCTGATTATGTTTCTGTAGATGGCACTGTGTCCTCAGACAGCTGCTACACCATCCTGACTGCTAATGTTCCTCGCTACGCCTGCTGGCTGGTGCGTGGCATGATGAAAACACAGCCGTGTTTAATCTAAAATCTGGCAGCGATTTGTTTTTCACTCGTGTATTTATATTAAAAAATAGCTTTTTTTTTTATTGTCCTGTTTATAGATGGAATCTGACGTCAAGCAGTCTGAACAAGCCCTGCATGTCACTAAGGTTAGTAGAAGCTCCACATTATCGAGACACTTCCATTTTTTTCCCCCAGCCTTTCTTCACAATGTAAACTAACGTAGACAAGATAAAAACCTTGTGAAACATTGTGTTTCCCAAACAGAGCGAGGATGGTGGCTGTCTAGGAGGTTCTCTGACCGTAGCAGATTCTGCGTACGTGTTCTCCAGTGGCCATCTCTGCTCACCTGAGGAAGGTGAACCTCTTACACGAGTGCCAGAAGTTCAGACTCGGTTTATTTTTATATTATATATCAGTCCAGTTTATCAAAGGAAATCATTTTCTGTCTCGTGTATAACTGCAGGTAAAATCACTTTCTTCTCTGAGGGACTCCTGTTTATCCACTCCCAATTAGGATGCATCACTCTGACAAAGGATCACATCCGTAAAATCAGCTTTTATGCTCCAGTATGTATTTTTTTATTGACTTCTGTGTTACATTTCCAATTGTCATTTACTTGTACCTTTTCTGGTTGCAAAAGTATTCACAACCATTAAACTTAAACACAAATGGTGCCTAAGTGTAAAGTGAAGGAAACATTTGCTTGTAAAGAATACTAAAACTGAGGAAAATCATTTTCCTTCCATCTGACCATTATACACTATTTTTTATATATATATATATATATATATATATATATATATATATATATATATATATATATATATATATATATATATATATATATATATATATATATATATAAACAAAAAATAGTTTTTTGAGCTGAAGGATTTAGTGACCAAATAAGCAAAGTGCAAGAGAGTAAACACTTTATCACAAGCCTGTTTTCTATGGGCTCCCTGATTCTCACGCTCATCTAATGTATGTTTCCTCATTTTACCAGGACTCCTGCGGTGTGGGTTCTCTGTTTGTGGAGTATGAGTCAAGCCTGCTGCCACACCTTCCGTTCCCTCTGCACAGCTCTGATCAGTGTCTGGTCTTTGCCCTGCAGCCTAGATCTAAGAGTTACAAGGCCTTCTTTACCAAGGTGAGAAGTCAAGCCAGGGTCGTTCAATGCTGTTTGTGGGGCAAGAGACGTTGGATGTGATTCATCTTTATGTAAAACTGCAGATGTTGAACTCTTAAGGTTAATGAGTATGATCGAAGACAAAAAATCGGACTTAAAATCTGTTATCTGAGATTTTGCAGTTAGTCGTAGTGCAGTTATGTTCATTATAATACTTTCCAACAGCAGGAGAAAGCAAATCACTTAGTCATACCCAGATCTTTGTAGAACAGCTAGCATGTTGGGCAAAGTAATGCATTTTTTATACATACAACAATCACTCAGTCAGAATGGGTCATTTTAGTCGGCCATAATGCGGGGTTGTTGAAAATAAGTGGGTGATCGATCTTTGATCCCTTCTGCTCTCTGACCAGGCAGCCAGCCCCTCTATCTGCACTGTGACTGTTATCTGTGGTGGGCCCCTTTGGGTCTACCGTTAGGGTGGTCAAGTGGTCTGCCTATTTATATACTTATTGAATCATTTCATTTTGTTAAATGATTCAGGCTGATTTAGCATCCCTGCATTAGGAATGTATTGTAATCCTTTTTTATTCTAGAATTGCACTGCTGAAGCTACATGTTGGAGTAGCTATGTTGTTTTTATTCTGCAAATCTTTTTAAGGGACTTCAATTCTCCCCCCTCCTTTTTGTGGATCAAGAGTTGCCTTTTTTAAATAATTTTTCTCCATTTCCGTTTGACATTATTAAAGTGTTTTTGAATTTACATTTGATTGTGAACTTTCCTGTTACCGACCTACTTGGCTCTGGATGGAGATCATTCAGCTTTTTTCCAGTAACAGGGAAATGTTTTGGACCTTTACCTTGTACGCTGATTTGAGATACAGATCATCTCATTAAACCGTCTCCCCTCCGCTGTTGTAGGTTCTGCCAGCATGGAAAAATCCTGAAACTGGACTCAGTTTGCAACTTGTGGACCAAGAACAGCTGTCCTTAAACCAAAGAAACATGTATGAAGGTTTTGTTTATCTTCCAGTTTTAGTCAAAATAAAATGATTGTTTAAAAATCGTTTAAAAGTTTGATAATTATATCAAAAGAAATTGCAATGTAGTATTTTTTTTTTTCAGGCACACCAGAGTTCAGAAGCTCCATGACAGTCAAGAACCGCCCGTTGCTAAACGCAAAGGCAGCCTTAAGACTTCCCACTCCAAGCTGCCAGGGCAGGAAATGTTAGTACTCACAGGGTGGCAAACTGAATCTTAGGGCCTCTGAGGTGGACCCTGCAAGTCATAAACCTTATGCTAGTATTGCTCAATCATTAATAAGTATGATCTAAATGGCATTAAAGCCTTTTTTATTTGTTTATACAGTTCTTACATTGTGCATTTACAGTAGGAGATAGAAGAACGTGCAATAAACATGTAGCTTAATGATAAAGGTAACAATGCATTTTCATCAGTAGGACTAAATCATAGGCATGAAAGCACTTTTTGTCTTATTTTGAGTTTTTCAGTACCTTACAAAAGTTTAGTAACCCTTTTTTTGACATTTTGTCTCATTACATAGTTTAATGTAATTTATTTAAGCTTTATGGGATGAGCTGTAAGAAGTGAAGTGAATAAAGGAAAGGTTTCAGGGTTTCAGTTTTTTGTTTTGTGTTTGTAGAATGATCTTTTGCTGTAAATCCAGCTGCAGGCCTTTAGGACGTGTCGAAAACAGCTTTGCACATGTAGGGACTGAAATTTGCGCCCATTCGTCTTTGCAAAAATAGCTGAATTTCAGATTGGATTAAATCAGTCTATGAAGAAAATCAATTTCCGTGTCTTGCCACAAATTCTCAGTTGCATTTAATTCTACATGAATATTTGTTCCAGAATTCTGTTGTAGCTTGTATTACAGGTTGTCTTGCTAGAAGGTGAACTTCTGCAGCATTTTTCTGGGTTTCTTTTCAGGATTGTGCTGTAACCAGCTCCATCCATCTTTCCATTAAATTTAAGCTCATTGTTGTTGTTGAAGAAAAGCATCCCCACAGCATGATGCTGCCGCTACCATGTTTCCCATTAGGGATGTTGTGTTCAGGGTGATTTTGCGATGAAAGTAATTTGCATGTAGGCCACAAAGTTACATTTTGGTGTGACCTAAGCACTTTCTTTCATTTTTGCTGTCCTGTTAACAGCTTCTCCCACCTGAGCTGCAGGTCTCTGCAGCACCTCCAGAGCTACCATAGGCCTCATGTATTAATACAGTGCAATCAAACAAAGCACTGTGATAAGGTTTTCTATTTATGAATGAATGACTTGTAAAAGCTGCCTTGTGATGGACTGGCGACCTGTCCAGGGTGTAGCCCGTCGCCCCACCGCAACCCTGCAAGGATAAATGTGTATAGACGATGAATGGATGGAGTTCTAAGGGCAATTGGCCGCACCAGATTTTATTGCGGGTTTTAGATTTCAGGTTTTTATTTAGAAACATTTGAAAACCATGTATCATTTTTCCTTTCACTTCACAGTTATGCGGTACTTTTCTTCTGGTTTGTCACATAAAATCCCAATACAGTGTGATTTACTTTTGCAAGTCACTGAAGCTCTTTCGTGGTGTTGTTATACCTCATACCCCTCAGCCGAAATTTCCACCTGGGATCCCCACCTGGGATTCAGCAGTGATAAGTTAATCACTCTCCTTTGCATAATTCAGCCTTAAATGATCTCTGGATTCGCAGTAATGAAAAAAGCTTTATCAGTAGGCCTGTGTCTATATCTAAAGGCTAAACCAGATCTTAATCTGGTAAGGAACTTGCTTGGGC
Source organism: Fundulus heteroclitus (assembly GCF_011125445.2). Lineage (NCBI taxonomy): Eukaryota > Metazoa > Chordata > Actinopteri > Cyprinodontiformes > Fundulidae > Fundulus > Fundulus heteroclitus. The sequence continues at coordinate 69,858 of NW_023396968.1, forward strand.
ATAATTTAAATTAAAAGTCTGTCTTTTGTTAAAAATGTATGATAACAGCACTATTTCTTTTTTTTTTTTTTCTTTGCCTATGAGCTTATGCTGATGCAGACTGTGCTTTGACCTCTACCAGGTTTCTTCAACACTTTGCTTTAAGCAGCATCAGTCAGGAGCCCATTCTGTACGACCACCTGGAGGCGCTGTTCCCCTCTGCAGAGGTTAGGAACAAAACCCATCAGAAGGGACGCAAGGTGAGAACCCTGACATAATGTTTGGTGAATTTCGATCATTAAAAAAAAAAAAAATCTTTACACTAAAAGCACTTTCCTCAGTTTCCTCTTTGATTTCCTGTGTCTAATTATTATAAAATTCAAACCAATTAAAACAATCTTTTAATCAATTGAAAGGTTACCATTAACATAATCACCGGACTACCAGGAAGCCACAAGAGCACCCTTTGTAACTTTTTAGTGGACCAGAACAAGGATGTCGGAAGGTAAGCTATTTTTCCAAAGACAAACGACCACAGCAGATACACCACTTACAACCAAAACAAACACAATACAAATGTCTCTATTCATTACACACATAGGTGGGTGGTGTATGAACCTGACAGCTTCTCAGTCTCACACCTCCAGCAGTATTTGTCGAGCTTCCTAGAGAGCCAAAGAGAACGAGTTAAGCCTCGCCTGTTGCTGCTTACACCCGGGTAAGAAAAAAGATCCGATCGGAAAGAAACCGATCCAGCAAAACGGGAGAAAACGCTGCTTGTATCACTTCTATTTTAATTACTGTTACAGAAAGAATTTTTTTTTTTTTTTTTTTTTGGTGAATATTTTCTTTTATAATTGACTCTTAAGGAAGATTTGACATACTGGATTTATTTTCTCCCGGTTTAGATACACAGATGTTCTGGATGTTGTCCAGGCGGTGCTCTTCCATCCAGATCCAGATGTCCAAGGCTGTTTCACCGTTGGTGCTGTCACTGCCTGCGTGAACCCACTCGCGTCGTGCATGGAACATCGGTAAGGTTTCAGGGACACAATTCTGCTACGATTAGAAAGTAGCCACTGGAACCCGAATTTTCACATCATTACAATATTCCATCATTTTCTATCCACCTACAAGTAGGGATGGGAATCCTTAAGGACTTAACGATACTACTACTCCTTAACGATACTCCTTATCGTTCCAATACTTTATCGATACCTTTTTTTTGCTTTTTTTAACAAACAAAAGGGTGAAAACACAATGACAGACAACACTTAAATAAAATAATTAAATTAAAATTAAATGTGCAAATAATTTTTACACCACACATGCATTTCTTGTTTGTTTTAAACATCACGATTAGAACATGGTGCACTTATTAAATGCAAGAATGAATGCAAACATGTCAAAGCTTCATGTGTTTGCTTTGCGTGCGTACATATATACATGCTAGCTAGCTAGCTGCTGGATGTGATTCAGAGGCAGAGCTTGTTGCTGCGCTCGGGCGGTTGAACACTTTGCATTTTTCTGTTTGTATGCGGTGCACATTCGTGAGGTGTTTTGTCAAATGACTTGTGTTCCCGCCTTCGCAAGTAAAGCTGGTATTGCAGTGCGTGCGTTGTGGACAACTATTTTGGAAATGTAAAGCCAAACTTTGGACCTTTTTTTGCGGTCTGCCATTGTACCTTTATCAGGGAGCGGGGCACTTTTCCTTATGTTGGATGAGCTAGCAAGGCGAACAAGTGAGAGCCGAACGTTAACCCCTCCCAACAGTCCCCCCCTGCAGGTGTACATCGTAAGGAGGAGGGATTGGTAACAAAATGTTGTTTGAGTTGGAGCCTTCATGAAAAGTAGAATACGTCCTTAAGCACCACATACTTGAGTGGAGTCTGCGCCACTGACAGTATGAACACAATGTGCAGTGTACCACAGAGTTCACCGTGCCCAATACCATTAAGAGGAAAACACCACCAGATGTGGCCCCGGGGCCGTTTTGATTCCGGGTTTCGGTACCCATCCCGACCTACAAGCCAGTAGTTTCATTTCCAGCTTCTACTCAGCAATATGGTTCTTGAAGAAAAAGGTATTGCTAAAAAAAGAACACCCATACCTAGACAACCATGGCCCTGCAGAAGTACCTATGTACATTAGGTTTTTTTATGTTTTAGAACATTATAACCACAATTTTCTTTGGATTTTCTGTGATAAACTAACAGAAAGTAATGCATAATTTTCTAGTGAAAAGGAAATGATGAATGATCTTTACATTTGTTATAAATAATTTTATGAAAATGGGTCTCCATTTTTTTTTCAGCCCCTTAGAGTTAATACTTTGCAGAAAACCTCTTTTACTGCAGTTACAGCTCTTTTGAGGGCATGTCTCTATTGGCTTTGCTAATGAATATTCAGCCCATTCTTCTTTGCAAATCATCTAAAGCTGAGTCAGATTGGATGGAGAACAGCAACCCTAAACACCAGTTTTTAAATGGATTTTGGTCTGGATTCCAACACTTGAAAATGCATTCTAAACTATTCCATCGTAGCTGTGATTGTATGTTTAGGGTTGTTATTCGACTTAAAATTGCGCCTCCAGGCCCCAGTCTCAGGAATTTCACCGCCTCTGACAGGTTTACTTTCAGGAATGTCCTTTGTTGGTTCAATCCACCTTCCCATCACCTCTGAGCTTCCCTGTCCCTCCCTGATTGATGCCAGCACCCCCACAGCATGATGCTGGCATCTTTCACTATAGGAGTGGTGTGTTCTTAGTGATATTCCGTGTTGATTTTCCTCATCGCAGCATTTTGCTATTCTACATGTTTGCTGTGTCGTCTCCATAGCTTTTGGCAAACCGTAAACAAACTATTCTAATGTTGTTTTTTTACCACTTGTCACAGACAGATGGACCCTACTTGTGTTGCAAATCAAGAAAATAATTTTCCTTTCGCTTCACAAATTTGTGCCTCTCTGTGTTGGTCTGTGAAGTTAAAGCTCATTAAATACATGTATGATTTCATGAACATTTCAAGGGTTGGGAATTGTTTTTGCCAGGCACTGTTTTCTGGCTTTTTGTGCAAAGTCATAACAGTTAAGCTAAAACAAATCAGTATTTGTGCTTTCAAGTAACATTTTAGACAAGAAGATTAAAGATTGGAGTTTATGCTGATAAATTTGTTAGATCACAGGATGCTTCCCGAACAGGGTTACATGACACTTTGAGCTATTAAAGCTAGAGGCTGGACCTTTTTTCTTTTTCTTTTTTATCAGAGAGGATCAGCCCTGCATTTAATTTCACTCTGCTTTTGTTCCTGGCGTTAGATGCAGCTTACAGTGCTTCTCGCTGCTGTAGTTTGATAGAGCTGTTACACACAACATGACATTGCACTCTGACTATTAGGAGGCTTTTGACTGCAGGACCAAGACCCCTATACTTAACATAAAGATTAGTTCAGTCTCTACATTTTACAGGATGTTTTTCTTTCTTTTTTTGTGCGTCCTGATCTAGAAGCTTTGGCGAACTGTTGGGGTCTGGTTGCCTTTCAGCGATGGCGGCGAATTTGCTCGACAAAAGTTGGAAAATTAGATATTCCCCCTAGTTAACAATTGCCTTATATAAAACGAGGCACAGATGACAAAGGACCTAAGAAAAAAGGGTCAGAGGAACCAGAGAAATGACAGAAATGTTAAATCTAAATAATATAACAATACGGTTTTTAAAACTCTCAATGGCACAATTGGTCCGTTGGTTAAAAAAAAGCTTGGATAATTTATTTTGATAGGAATTGTAAATAAACCTCATCATAAAGCCTGTTGCCAAAAATTGCATACAGTGCCATGTAAACACCCTCTTCCCCACCCCCCCTGTATTTTTCATGATTTGTTTCCTCATAACCTGGAATGAAAATGGATGGTTTGAGTTTGCACCATTAAATATGTTATTTTTTTCCTTTTTTTTAATGTGAGGCATACATTAGCATGCATAACTGTGTCATCATCCCCCATTAGCCACGATTAAATCTTTCCTCTTAAACTAGACAAGTGTTGCTTTAGCATTCTGCTTCTGGTCATTGTCCTGCTGGAAGCTGGACCTCTCTCCCAGTCTGAAATCACAGGCGGACAAACAGGTTTTGCTCCAGAACATCCCTGTATTTTACACCATCCATCCAGTTTCCCCGTCCCTGCTGCTGAAAAACATCTGCACAGCATGATGCTGCCACCACCATGTTTTACTGTAAGGACGGTGTTCTTGAGGTGATGGGATGTGTTGGGTTTGCACCAGATTTAGCATTTTTCCTTAGTGGCCAAAAATGTAAATTTTGGTCCCATCTGACCAGAGCACCTTCCTTCAAACTTCTGGGGAATTGCCCGCGTGCCTTTTGGCAAACTCAAATTATGCCGCCTTTATTCTAACACCAAGTAATGCCTTTCTTGGCCACTTTTCCATAAAGCCCCGCTCTTTATGGCTTATTGTGGTCCCATGAACACATCCTCCAGTCTGCTGTGGACCTCTGCAGCTCCTTCAGGGTGACCTCTGGTCTCGGCGCCTGTCTGATTAATGCCCTCTTTGCCCGGTCTGTGAGTTCTAGTGAGCGGACCTTTCTAGGCAGGTTTGTTGTGGTACCACGTGCTTTCCATTTGAAGGTGATGGGTTTGATGGTGCTATGGGCTAACACCAAAGATGTGGATATTTATTTTTCTAACCCCACCCTGACTTGTACTTAACAATTTGTTTGGAGAGCTCCTTGGTCTTCCTGGTGTGTTGCCTATTGCTTAGTGGTGCTGCAGCCTCTAAGGCCTCTCAGAAAAGGTTTGTTTATCCTGACAGGTCATGTGACTCTTAGATTGCACACAGGTGGACTTCATTTCACCATTTATGAGACTTTTGAAGACTTTTCAGGGGCTTCATAGCAAAGGGGGTAGATACATACACACATCCCAATTTTCAGTTTCCAGCTCTGCTTAGGCCCGACCTCTTTTTCAACCCTTCAGCGTAGTTCTTTAATCCCCCAGATCCACATTTGTAATCAACGCACTCTTCCGAATGAAGCTCATCAGTCAGACATGATCTCTTCTTTTTGATGGATAAAAGCAGTTCATTACATCGAGACAGCAAAGATAAATGACCTTCTAATTACCGAGCCTTTTAGCCTGCGGGGTGTCTAAGAGCTTTTTGTGGTGGTAGCCGGAACACTTGGCCAACCAGAAATGAATTTCTATGACTCAGATTGGACTGAAAGCCAAGGCTAAATTATGATAATAAAATATGCGATTATGATTAAAGAAAGCTTTTACATTAGTCGGTAGCCCATCAAAATATTGATGTCATCCAAAAGAAAATCCCTGTGATAGATAATCCACTCACGAACCGAGGTCAGTAACATGGAATTACTTGGTTTAGTCACAGAGATGTATTAGTATGTCTGCCGGTCGGTTCCTGCTTTGTGAAGTGACTTGTGAATTTAACCCGAGTTCCTCTGTCTCTTGTCTTTCACTTCAGGTTTGCTTTCCCCAAGCTGTTGGAACAGTGCAGTCAAGGTTAGTCCTGCTGTGTTCAACAACAACAAGAAAGATTATGGTTGAGCACAGTATGAAAATACTCCCATGCCCTTTTTTTTGTCTTTTCTTCAAAATTTGTTATGACGTGTGATATTTTCCAAGTCACCGAAAGGAATAAAAGTGTCACTTAAGATTTTTTCCTTTTCCCAAAAAGAACAAAGCAACAAAAAATGCCAGTAAATCAAACGTAGTGTAAAATAAGGCATTTCAGTCGTGGCAAGACAGGCAGGCTTTTGTATTTTCAGGAAAGAGATCCATATTCCTGTTGAGTTCCCGTTTTCACTGTGCTGTGTTGTATGCAAGGTATTGTGAGTACAGTGGTGTTCACGGGGCTGACAGCAGAGGAGAAGCACCCTCTCATGCAGCATGTTCAGCAGTTGGTACGCTCCGCTAACCCCACCGCTGCCTTCATACTGGCAGAAAGAGGAGCTGTCACCAGGTAGGCGCCCACAGAATCATGATCAATGCTGCAAACAGTCGTTTGACTTCTTTTATCTTTGCCTAAAATATTCACTGACTGCATTCTGTTCAGCTTTGTACGTCTATTTTTAAACCCGTTGGGTCAGAGTACCGCTCGTTTGGCACCAGAATGTAGTTCGTAATGAACATCCTGCAGCATTCTGCCTACTTTGGAGACATAGCGCCTTGCTAAAGTATTTATACCCCATAAGGTTTTGTCATGTTACAACCACAAAGTGGGATGTGTTTTATTGGGCTTTTACGTGATAATTGACGGTCATCTGATGATTAATTTCTATTCAGGGCTCTTTTGCTCTGATACCCCTAAATGAAATGCAGTGCAGAATGTCGCCTCTGGAAGTCGGCAAATTTGTCAATGGAGTCCACTCTTGTACAATTTAATCTCTTTATAAATACCGCTGTTCAGTGGAGGCTTCAGAAGAACATTAATGTACAAACCCCATCGGGAAGACCGAGGAACGCATTAAACTCCTCCTGAACTTTAACCTAGACCTGTCTAAAGGGGGAGTTAGGTTATAAAACTACATTAAAGGCTTTAGACTGCCCAATCTATCAGTCCTAATAGAAGGAATATGTCAGAACAGCAGACCTAAACCTGACATTCAGGTCAAGGAGGGCATTAGTCAGAGAAGCAGCCAAGAGGTTTATGGTAATTAGAGAGGAGCATCAGTGAGCCCCAGCTTGGCTGGAAAGATCTGATGGCAGGGCAACTGTTAGTTTGCACTCCATAAATCTAGCCTTCATGGAAAACTAATAAGAAGATATCTATCATTGGGAGAAAGTCAAAAGAAGTCCGACTTGGCATGGCAGACGGTGGTTGAGTCAGATGATCCTAAAACTGAACTGTTTGGACTATACAAGTCTGTGTGAGGTAAAAGACAGGTCATCCCATTGAGCTAAATACAGGGCAGTCATGGAAGAAAGGCTGCAAAGGACTTAAGACAGTCCCCATGGGTTAACCTTTCCACAGGAAAGTATATCTATGTTAGAATTAAAGCTAGCTGAGACGCCGTGTAAAGACCTAAAAATACCGGGTTTTCAGACACCATTAATTCAGACTGAGCTTGAAATATTTTTAGGAATGCTCTCTAGATGGGAAAAGCGGGTAAATGGTAGGACGTAAAGACACAGCGGTAATTTCAGACAATGGGGGTTGACTTGTGGAAGCCTAATAGAAATGCACACCACACTTTTTTAGATGAATATTAACTGAAAATTCTAAAAAAAAAAAAAGTGCGACATTTCCTCTCCATCTTCAGTTATGCGCTGTTTTGTCGACGTATTTTGTAAAATACATTTGTGGTTTTAATGTGACACACTTCAAATGCCCAAGGGGTGTGAATACATCTGTAAGGCATGGCGTCTTTTTTTTTTTCAGTGCTGCAATGATTTCTGCTGTAATTGTGTTTAAAGCCGTGTTAAGCAACTGATCTCTACTGTTTCTTCCTCAATAAGGAATGAAGATGTGAGTCTGATATTGTCCGAGAGCAGCTTCGGCGAGACGCAGATGCTGAGAGCACGTTACGTCCTCTACCCTGGATGGTAAGACGTGTGTTTCCTGTCACCACGCTCAACATGTTGGCCGCTCAGCCACAGACTGATTCCTCCGACCCGCTTCCTTTTAGTTTAATTGCCACTCATCTGTCGTGGTGGGGGTATTGGCTGCTGATTGCTGGAAAAGGCCCTCAGGGCATCTTGTGTTCTGTCACCAGTAGCCTGCTGGCTGCACAGTAACAAGCAGTTGGCTGTGCAGTTGCCATGTACACACAGGGGGGGTCTCTTTTTCTTTGGACTCGGGCCAGTCAGCCCTCATGCCTCAGTGGTCAGCCTAATATGAACCTCTGCTAAACCCTCCCGTCAGATCATACACACACTATCTGGCCGGAGCTTATCCGCAGGCAGTGATTTGTGTTTGTGCATGTTGGGGATGAGTCACACCGTTCCTAAGCTCATAAAGTAAGACAGGAAACTTTTTTTGGCTAAAAATGAGGGGGGGAAAAAAGAGCAGGTTTACTGTCACCGGCTACGGTTTTACCCGCAAATCATTAACACCGTTTTTCTTGAGAGCAACTGCTGCAGTAAACAGCTCCCCAGCTAAATATGAAATGTAGCCCGAACACATGACCTGCGCTAGCCCTAACTTTCTCACCATTTGTGAAATGTGCACACGTTGTGCGTTCCAGGTGCAAAGGACGCTTCTTCTCCGGTTCAGGGACCGTGGTCGTCACCCAGCAGCGTATAGCTTTCAGCCGGCCCCTAGAGAGGCCTCTGTTTGTCACCCGCTGTAAAGGTGAGATGGAAAAAAAAGCTGCCCAGCCCCTCCTTTTTACATTCTTGCATGTGACAGAAGTTCCAGATATGAGCTGGCAGGGCTTTGTTATTACATAAGCTGCCTTTTCCTCCACATATGGGAGCACCTGGCAGAGCGGTTTAGTCTGAGTGTTTATTGTAAAGTCACTTTTATTGCTCCAGAATGCTTAGTTTTTAGTAAATTGCTCATTGAAATTTTTTGGATGATTTTTATGAATTGTCAAAACTAATTGGGAAAACTGTCTTGTTTCTTCTGCAGCAATCAAGTCATCATTAAAGTCCAGTCCGTTCAGAGGAAATGTTTATAACATTTGGGGGAAAGTCAGATTTTCTGGTAGGATTTTATTAAACTTTTTTTTTTAAATAATTAATGCATCACACATTTTGTTGACTGGGAACCTATCCAGATCAGATTGCGCATTACAGAACCTTGCTTAAGAAACCCTTCACAAATATGATGTCTGTCCTTGATATAATGTGCCTGTCTCACTTCTGGTAACCATTACTAGCAAAAGTTGCGTCCTCAGCAGGCGAGAAGCTCCTGATGGTAGGAATACTGCTGAGTTGTTGTCTGGTGTGTAGAGTTAAACTCATAGTTTGTTGGTTTAGTTTCCTCCATGCATGTCCTACACTTTGTGTTTGAAGACTGATGCCTGCAGGGAGGTGCACAGCAGCCTCCCTGCAGGCATCAGCACCTTAACCTTAGATGAGAAACTTCACTGAAATAATTAGGCACACTGATGTTTAAAGCAGATTTTCTCAAAATCCAGAAAAGCTCAAAATCTTACAAACAGGCTGAAATATAGCGATACACCCCAACTAATATCTGCACAGATCTCTCTGAGCAAGATGCAGACAGTGTTGTTTTTGGCAGCCATTTTTAATGTAGTCTTTTGGATGAAAACACTTATCCGTTTTTTGTGATACAATTGTTTTGGTCTAGTTTTAGTCAGTTTAATATATATATATATATATATTATATATATATATATATATATAGTATATATATATATATATATATATATATATATATATATCTATATATATATAATATAATATAAGTGCACAATCTGTAAAGTTCTACAAGTATATACAAAACAATTAAATGTAGGTATCGGATCTAAAGCCTGGTTCACGCGCAGGATAATTAGCCCAATGTTTATAGCCCGAGAGACCCCCGACTTATCGGGGTGGCTCGTAAGATTGTCTTAAGCGATGTTCCTGCCGTGTGTGGGAGCCCCCCCCACCAAAAAAAAAAAAAAACACGCACCACACCTCTATATCCTAGTGCAGCAAACGTAGAGGCCCCCCTGTTCATGCTGTCTCATTCCTTTAACCAACGCCTTTTCTTTTTATGTTTTTTCTCTGTTAAAATCAGTCCGCAAACTGTCACCATTATTCTTCCTCGTCTTCAATGTTTATTTATTCTGAATTCCCGTTTGATCCTGAGAGGTTTCGCAAGATTTCCCATCTGACACCTGAATGATCCTGAGTGAAATCTGTTCGTGTGTGGCGTCCCATCAGACGCCGAGCACAACACATCACACTCGAACAGATTTCACTCAGGATCATTCAGGTGTCACATGGGAAATCTTGCGAAACCTCTTAGGATCAAACGAGAGTTCAGAATAAATAACCAACACTGAATTTTGGGATTTTGTCTCATTAAGTGATAATCATCATTATTACAAGAATAAAAGGACTTAAAATGCTTCACTCTATGTGTAATCAATCTATATGATGTTCGGGATTCACTTTCTGAAATAAGTGACAAGAAATATTGAACTTTTTCAATATTTCATAGTATACCTGTAGATGTAGCTAATTAGGAAATGTTCATAATAAATGCTCTATGAATGCTTAAGCATGAACACTGCTGGCGCTGCGAATCGCTGTCAGGGCAGGTGTTACATAAGGTGTGTGAGACTTGAATATAAACTCTGCCATCTCCAAAACCTCTAGACTCGGATCGAACGGTGGATGTGCGCTATAATGCAGTTAGCGGGAGCCTGAGTATCGTCCCAGACAAGAGCGCCGACTCTCTGACCGCAGCCCCCAAAGAGACCAGCACGCCCTGCTTCCTGATCTTTGACGGTGTTGGTCTCATTCAGGAGGAGCTGAAGGTCTGGTTGAGGCTGTGCACCAAACAGGTTGGTAATGTCCTCCACAGCTGCTTGACCTGTCAGAGTACAGTCTAAGGCTGATAAAGAGAGTGAAAGCTGTGTTGTTCTTTGATGTTTAAAGAGGCAGGCCAAGAAAACAAAGAAGACTGCAAACACCCTGTCAGCACAAGAAATCCGAGCATACATGTGAGTGTATTGTATAGCTTTGGGTTTCCCAGCCTTTTGTCCTTGACCACTTGAATCAAAAGGCTACACCCACCTTCCTGCTCCCAGATAATCAGCACAGTGTTTTTTACACTCCTTTTTTTTTTTTTTTTTAGAACAATCACATTATTACTTTCAGGAAAACAGAGAGGGACCAGTTGAAAACAAAAGCCCAGATGTGATGTTTGTGACAGAAAATTACAGGTCACCGTGCCGCTTAGGGCTTTCTGATAGGAGACTAAAACACAGTTGTTTGGTTGGTTGGTTTTGGGATTACTGTTGGACAGTCCTAACAATCCTGACAACGTAATGCTTATTTTATTTGTTCTACTTCAAACTGAATCATGTTATTGGTGAAAAAGCTAAACAATCTTTAATTCCATTTGAAAGTATGTTAACATGCATACTTTTGCTCCGTATACGGGTTCTGAACGGATGATTTCTGGTTCCTTTCTAGCTTCTTGTCAGACATTTTTCTCCCCCTGTGGAGCAGTTAGAGCAGACACGGCACAGAAAAGCTCTGAGGTTTTGCAACACATCAGTCAGCCATCACTCAGATGGAGAAAAATATTTATTCACATTATTCCTTTCTTTTATATTTTTGTTTTAATGAAGGAAAAATCAGTCCATAAACGTTATAAAATTGTCACGTTACAACCACAAGCTTCATATATTTAGTTTGCATTTCATGCAATAGACAAAAACAAAGCAGTCCTTTATTTTTAAATGTCTTGCAAGGAAGAATCTCTCATGCATTTATCCCCCCCCACACACACACACACAGTCCAAGTCCAATATATTGTAGAATAATATTTTCACTATTGCATCTAAAAGTCCTTGGGGGATATGTCTCCACTGACTTGTACATCCAGAGAAAAATTTAGCTTATTCGTTTTGGAAAAATCTCCCGAGTTCAGTCAGATGAACAGCAGTTTTTATGTCTTGCTACATATTCTCACCTAGATTTGGGTGTGGAATTTGCCTTGGCCTTTCTAACGTGAATATGCTTTGATCTGTGCCAACACACTTAAGCTCTGGCTAATGTTTACCCTCTGAAGGTAAAACTCTATCAGTTTCCCTCAGGATTGCCCCGTAGTTGGCTCCATCTAT
>NW_023396969.1:0-57500 GCF_011125445.2 Fundulus heteroclitus
TTATGGTCATTTTTCCCCACGTCCTACCATGCGGTTACCTCCTGAAGGGTTTGTCTGCAGGTCAAACATGAGCGCGTGGGTGAAAATAACTCATTAAATGTATATTGTGTGGGGCTATATGAGATACCTTTCAGGGAAATTAGCTTTATTAAATCAACAAATGATGTATTCAAGAACAAACAGACCAATGGCAATGTCTTTATTTCTTCAACAATAGGGTCACGATTTGGAGGTGCAGCTTGGGTAATTACAGCCAGGCAATTTGAGCGTCGGGGCCACACCATAAACACGGAGCGGTAGAATGAGTGGTCCAGCACACGCTGACTTTCCTCTTTTTTCTTCCTTTTTTTGATTATTTTTAACAACCCTGAAAATACTAAGAAGGCTAGCATTTCTGAAGTACACCGCTTCCCTCCCATCAATCTCATATCCCCCTACACATCTCCCTCATCTACTGGAGAGAAACTGAAGCACCACTTCAAGGCAGCGCTATTATTTGCTCCTTTCGGGGCCCGGCCCCTGATGAAGTACTGCACTCAGTTAGGACCAGTAATGTAGATTCCATTTTAGCTGCTATTAGGCCTCATCCGTTAAAGCAGACCTGCTTGTTCGTTTTGTCCTCCTCTCCTCCCTCCATCCTGCCGCTGCAGATGTTCCATCCACCTTGTTTTTTTATATTCCGCCATCCCTGCACACATCTTCCTATCTCCCCCTCGGCCCTCCACCCGTCTGTCCCCTGTGTCCCGTCCTGTTATCTCTTCCTTCTTCTTCCTGCTCTTCCTCCATCTACTTCTACTTCTCCGCACCCCCCCCCCATCCCCAGCTTTGCCCCAGGGGAGCACTGCAAACTGCTTATTCAACAACCGGCTGCCATGAAGATATGTAATGACATTTTCAGAGGCAAAGAGGCCTGTGTGGTTTTAATTCATATTTAATGGCTGTCAGGCTAAATAGCCCACTATCCTAAGTGGGAGAGAGGCTGCTGCTCTTCCACTTAAGACTGAGAGTCGTCTGCCTGTGGATGTTGCCGGCTGCTCAGGGATGCTGCTCCCGCTGTTGGCCCACTCTGTTTGTTTGCTTTATGGAAACATTAAAGTCCAGGACAGAGCTGCTGATGGGGGCTCAGGCACCAATAATCATTTTACAGGAAGTAAATAATGACAAACATTATTTCAATATCAGAGCAATCAGGCCTGCCCTTAAGAGGTTTTATTATTATTTTTTTTTTTGTAAAAAATAAGTCAAATAATATGATATTTAATTTAAAAGCATCTTATTGAAAAATTATCATTGTTACATATTACACTTTTATATGTATTATTAAGTATGTATTTGCTCCCTGATTCAGGTTTGTGTCACATGAGAGGCTTCAGATCACCAACATTTAATAACCAGAGTAAATACAAAACAAACGATTTGAAACAACGATTTCCTCATTTAACAGATCAACTTTGTCCAAACCAATCAGGTCTAATGCGAGATTGGATATAGGTCTATTTTTAAATCATAAATTAACAGCAATGAAACACATTTTTTAGTTAAATTTCCCAAGTCACAGCAGGCCTGATAACAGCGTGACCTGTAAAATCAAGCAATAAATTAAATACCACCTGTCTGACAACACGAAATAGGCAAAAACATTAAAAAAAAACAGTAACTTTGACGTTTAGCAGCCTGGTAAGGGCTACAAAGACATTTCTAAGGCTTTGGGACCCCAGAGAACCACAGTGGGAGACATTATTCAAATGGAGAAAACCTGGAGCAGCGGGGAACCTTCTTAGGAGTCGCTAAAATGACTCCATGTTCAACAGCAACCAGCAAAATTTAAAGCGCTGCTGGCCTCGCTTGCCTCAGTAAAGCTTAGAGTTCACGGTTCAGCAATAACACAGGCCCAGAACCACTGCTGACCCACATGAACACAGACTCTCATCTCACATTTGTAATAAATAAATAAATAATCGAATATCCTGATGTTCTATGATATTTTTGGGAAATTATTTTAAACAAGGCAAAAGTGGGACATTTTTGGAATGTTTTCGTCACGCTGAAAGCCACATATGGTGGCGATGATGTGATGGTCTGGGGTTGCTTCGCTTCTTCTGAATCTGAATCTGGACAATCCAAAAAAGGTTAAAATAAATAAATAAAACAACTGGACTTCTGTCCTGAAGCTGAAGATGTTTTGCTTCCCATCCAGGAAGCTTTCTCAGTTCAAAATGCTCGGAGTAGCGTGGAGCTGCAAGCTAGTCCTGGATGGGAAGAAAAACATCTTCAGTCCAGTTGTTTTATTTTTTAACCTTTTTTTTGGATTGATCATGACCGGAATGACTGAAAATCTTCACCAACATATTCTGGGTCTGGAGAAGAAAGAAAATTCTGGGATGTTTGCTACTTCAGTATTATTACACGTTGTCCTGTTTTTTCTGTCTCTGATTGCATCTTTGTCTTACAACAGAAAACTGCCACCTAACAGTAGTCAAAAATGCAATTAACGTGTCCTGATGCATCTCAACAATCCAGGTAGAAAAAGACTGAAACCTGAGAAGAAATGAAACGTTTCAACAGAGAAGAACTGGTTCCAGAGGACCTATCCACTTTCTTTCTTTTTCTTTTGTATAATTAATATGCTGTTAATGATTTAATCATTATTATAATATTCATTACTGTAGAATTGATGGAGAAGCTACATGTGTTTGCAGATATAGTCAGTCCATTTTTTTTCAGGTCACCCTTCCAATGTCTGACATTAGCTGCTAATGTTCTTTCTTTACGGCACGTTTGCACTCCATGTCAACGAAAATAAGGGTTGCCACATTCAACCTAAAGTCACGAGCAAATGTTGACCAAGTATGACGCTTAGAATGAGTAAATGCACAAGTTTAATTTGATTTGTATTTTGGGTTGAAATAAATGTGTGGGCTAAATGTAAGAAAAATAAATAATTCCACGTTGCTGTGTCCAAGCAGAGCTGCAGGCGAGGAGCTTCTCCCGGGTCTCTCACCTATGAGGTCTTGTTTTCTCCCTGCTGCTTGATTCCACGAATCCCTCTGAGAGCAAACGTGAACTCTCAGCAGGCTCGTGTTTCTCGCTCGCCACTGCAGCCACGGATAGCGGCTCATTTTTGCAGATCTTACTCGTCTTCTTAATTTCAGCCTGTTGTTAGGCTCACCAGTAGCAACACTGAGGAGCCTTGCTTTTTATTGGCTGTAATTGCCAACTTGTGATGGCTTCTCTGTTTTGATTGATGCCCACAGTGACGGACGCCTGAACAAAACCAGAGTCTCCTCTGATATGACCTAGTCTGTAGTTTTTGCACCAGCCTCAGTGTATTTAGGAACTATTATTATTAAAGGGCCAGAATGGCAGCATTTTGCAGCTGATCTCAGGATTTCACTAACAGTTCTTCTTCTGTAGTTTTATTGCTCAGTTTCCGGTACAGAGCAACTGTGAGTACGTCCTTAAAGCCACAGGAAAAGGGGCCAAATATAGGTTGTTTGCTTAAAGCCCATGGATGTATCAGTTGTTCAGACATAGCGGGACAGTGTAAGGCTTTTTTCAGACAATAAAAAGGAGAGCGGCTCAGAATGAAAACTACTCCCACTTCTGGGTCTCCTTTAAAACAACATGAATGCGCAGTGTTCTTTTTCTTCTCCCACTCACAATCGCTTCCTTTCCTCAGATAAAGCTGTCCAATCTCTGGTCAAAATGCCTCAGTAAAATAATTCAGGCACAGCGGAAAGATGAAATATTTAAATCCGTAACGATACCTCTTTTTTTTTGCATGAAGCATGAACTCTTGATTTTTCCAGCGGCAGCCAACGCTCAGTCGATGTCTGAGGCCGGACACCATCCTGGGAGGAAAGTCACTGGTTCTAAAGCTTCAATTGTGCTAGTTAAGTTTTCCACAACCGTCTGGAAAATGTTGGTTATTTAGAATTGATTTCTTCCCGCATGAGAGTTTCTGTGGGGTCTCTTAAGCGAGGCAACGCAGAAAAAGCCCCAACACAGCCAGAAACACACTCTAAAAGCTCAAAGAGAATGTGGCATTCATCGGCTGATTTGTAATAATTACATGGCAGGCACAAATTAAATCCTCAAGGACCATTTATCATTTTAGATTGAACCTTCGGCCTAATATTTGTCTCAGCGGGGGGCTCGGAACAAACGTCTTGGACCTTTATGAAACAAAGCGATGACCTGACTTTTTGGAACGGCTCAAAAGTAATCATAGGGGTCTAACGAGAAGTCTACCACACTCAGCCGCACACCATAATGCAATCATGTTCATTAAGTTGTCATTGATTAAGTGTTAGTTAAGGTTAATTAGAGAGAGAGAAAAGAGCCCCAGACTTCCAGTGACATTTCCTCAACCATTTCAGAAATATCAGCACAGGCTCCAGTCTGCATGTGAAGGCCGGACGGATGTGCAGCCCGGCAGCCAAAGTCTCTAGCAGCGCGTCGTGCAGCAGCAGCATCATCAGCAGCATTAAGTCATCGTCCATGAAACAATAGAGCAGGGCACACCATTCAGCGCTACTACAAAATATCGATGCCCCGCGTAGCTTTTCTTTTTTTCTTTTTTTTTTTCCTGAGTGGGTCCAGGCGCTGAAATGTAAATAAATCTATCATGGCGAGAGCTGCGAGCTCCAGTTACCACTCCGAACAATCAAGAGGCCTTTCATGCTGCCCTGGAGGGCCATTCGTGTAACGCTATCACAGTGGAGAGAGTCACAAATCATGGGCTCTGCTCTGCTGTGGACGCCCGGCTCTGCTCCTTTATTTACGTTCCTCCTTCTCGTTTTTTTTTTTCCTAGCAACCACTTCTGTTATTATTGTTTTTTTTCTTCTCTATCATCTCTGTCTCAAAGCTTTTAGTGAATCCCATAGATAAAACAAAACCCCAGAGAATTAGAAATATTTGTCTTGTATTTTTAAGTAGCATATTTTGATTAAAAACAGGATCTTAACGGAGCCATCTTTCAGCACGGAACGTTATTTGTGTGTACAGTTCTATAAAATTGAACAGAAGAAAAAACTAAACAATCATCTCTTCATTAAATTTAAAAAGTGTAACAATTAGAGTGATCCTTTGGAGGAGCACAGAAAAAGATAATTTGTATGGGGCATTTTTTCATATAATTTGAAAGCATGACAAACTGCTTTATGGAGATAAAAAAACAAACCGTAACAACCTATTGAAAACAGTACAGCTGCCAACCATCATTACTAGTGCTGCTAATTAAAGTAATGGAAAAAAATGATGGCTGAAGACGTTTAGGAAACGCCACAGCTGTCCTGCTGTCATAAAATCCTAAACACCTGCACAAATCTAAATACATTCATTTTAATGTCATTTTAAAGGAGATAATGTGATTAGTACTACTCCTTCTACAATTAATACTACTAATAATGTGCCTTTAAAGGACTGAATAGTGGCATATATATGTAGATGAGCGTGTGTAATTCACAGTGCTCCGCTGTTTCAGGACACGGAAGGTTACTTTTGCCCACAACGTTCATTTATTTTTATATCAAAAGGATCAACTGTCCACCAGCGATGACTGAAATTATACTCCACAAATTTCCACTAAGGGGTCAAATAACTCGTAGCCCCAGTTAATCAGAAAAGCGAGTGAAGACATCAGTTTAGTATCATGAGGCAAGTGATGCGGCAGGAGCTGCATGGGGCTGAGTTACGTTATCATCGGGTCATTGCTGCCATATTTGAGTCATATTTGCGTAAATCCTGTAGCAGCGGCCCGTCCGCATGCTGTGATGGAGCTCAGCAAGAATGCTGCAGCTTTATTCAACGTGTCCAAAATCATCTGGTTGGAATCTAATTGTGTTTTCTTCACAGTCAAGTTTGTGATCCTGGAGGATTGTTTTGTTTTTTTAAGGTAAATATATCTTCCTACACCGATAAAAGGAAAAGGCAGGTCAGCTACAGTGTGGTGAGGGTATAAGAAACCTAAGAACCCATCAAGAATCATTTGGACAGCTGGGTCAGAACTGTCAAAATGATTCGACGTTTGCGTTGAAACATTGTCTAATTTTTGTGTGGTGTTTCCTGCAAGAGGTTAGTTCAGGGTTTCTGTGTCCGCTTTGCTTAATTTTCTTCTTAGGGGTTTTTCTTGCTGTCCAGCTTGGTTGGACCTGGCCCAGAACCAGTCAGCCTGCCAGCCGGGGGCGACCTTCTGGCCCAAACAGCACTGGGAGGCAGGTGTGGGAACGGCATGAGTGAAAATCCAGGAGCCTCATTCTTCCTTTTGGTGGTGGTTCTGGTGCTGAAAGCTGATGGATCCAGGAGACCATGACTTTAAACTTTAACTGCTGCTTTTTATACCGTCTCAGATAGGGAATAAATGTAGAGTTTAGGATAAAATAAGAAGACAAAACTCCTCCAGGTTACTGAGAGACCCCGTGTTACACTTTAAAGTGTCTTCCCTCTTCTTTTAAAGTAGTTTATTTCCCATAATTAAATCCTTATTGTGTGTGTCTTAGTTAATAATTTATTTATATCAATTTATTCATATGGCACCAATTAACAACACACGTCATCTCAAAGCACTTTACAAAGTCTAAATTATACAGACAGATCGGTCAAAAAAGGTTTCTATCAAAAGGAACTCAGCAACATTGCTAGTTTCAAGCTCATTTCTAACATAATATTTAACTGAAGTGTTCCTTTTCAGTGTTTTGTTGCTTCATAAAATTTCATCCTAAAAATATAGAGATTTATTCTTTCTGATGATAAAGATCACTTAATGGAGAGGAGCGGCTGGAGGGAATGCTGTAAAGTGAAGGCTGAGATGCTGTGGACATGTGAAGAACGTTCTGGACAAACAACGATGCTTGAATATGAATCTGTCAGGCAGGATGAAAAAACAAGGGAAATTCATAAATTTAGCGCCATGATGGAGAAGGTCAGCCAGGAAACAGGTTTGGCTGAAGGCGGAGGATCCTCTTGAATAAAATAAAAACTTTTCACTCTGTGCTGAAATAAGGAAAAGGATGGATGCTGCGGATGTCAAAGACCTTTGACTTCTTGTTCCTGATGGCTGGCCCTATCCGACGCAGCAGAGAAAATGAATGACTGCAAGATCAAGGCGAGGCATCTGTTGTTAGTGATGAAGCTGAAAACCGAACTAAACTGATGGAAACACATCCGATGAAGGGATGTTTATCCCTCCTGCTCTGTTTCAAAGAGAAAATCAGAGAATGGAAACCCAAAACCAGAAAAAGAAAAAAAAAACACAACAACAACAACATTTGGCAACTCCAGCAGAAATGTTCAAGTTGCCAAAACTGATTCAACTTTCCTGCAATGAGAAACAAGTGGCACCAAATCCCATTAGCATCAGCCCTCACAGCACAATGCCAGAGAGCCAGCTGTTTGTGTTGTTCACCCCACTGCCAATCCTTTGTGGTGGAGAAATGGATTTGCTTTTAAAGACAGCAGGCTCTTTTGAGAAAAAACTCACTAGATCGGACTAAAATGGTGCATGTAGGTGGTTGGGGTTTTGTTCGGAGGTGAGAAAGAAGGTTTTGGCAGCCTCTGAATCATTGGTATTGATCGGCCATCTCACAGAACCCTCCTGTAACGCGTCTTATCAATTAAGAAACCCAGACTTTAGTTTTGTTTTCTGCCCATTTCACGGAGACAACTTTGCTTGTGGACGAGCGTGTCGTCTTATTTAGAACCTCTCCAGAAATAACATCTGTTGCTGCTCGTGCTCCTGGAGCGACGCTGCCTTCGTTCCCTGATCAATGGTGGTCTGAGCCGCTCATCGATCCGTCTGGGGTCAAGTTCTGGGACTGCTGTCTTCATGTCCCACAGAGAGTGGAAAGGTGACACGGGTCACAGGTGACAGTTAGTCACAGCAGGAGGTTAATGTGAACTATGAAAACATGACATGCTGAATCATTTAATATCTTGAGGTTTTCGCCAGCAGGGGGCGACACCGAGCATTACAGACAGAAAGCAGGCAGCAGGCCGGAAAGCTTCATCTGATCATTGCATCCAGAGTGAAAACCCAGTCCTGTTGTTTGAAGATATATAAATATGTTTCAAATCAAATTAATTTGATTAGGATTGTTATTTATTTTCTGGAAGATGTGAAACAAAAAACCAGAGGTGGGGGCAGAATAGCCAAAAACTGTACTCAAGTAAGAGTAGCACTACTTCAATATATTTTTACTCACGTAAAAGGAAAAAGTAATCAGCCAGGAAATGACTCAAGTAAGAGTGAAACAGTATTCAGTTAGAAGGCTACTCAAGTACTGAGTAACTAATTATAACAGCTGATGATTTAATATTTAGAAATTATATAATGGGACAGACAAAAATGTAAGTTTATGTGCAAATTGTGGTATTTTAAAGACAAAAAATAAAAAAAACTATACAAAGAATGACATAATTAAACTTGAAATCAATACTTACAGCAGTTAATACTTATACAGTATAGTTAGAACAGTGTAAAGTACTTCCAATGACAATATCTACTGTTTTACTGTACGTTCATCTGACCTCTAAAAGTATGTATGAGCTCAGCAGGTAGAAAATAACATTAAAATAACAATTAAGATGTACAAATAAGAAGTCTCACTTTAACATAAACTCCAGGTTTTTCTCTCTCTGGTCCATTTTTGGTTAAAACAAGTCTGTACAACCTCTGCACAGTAGCGGCCACATATAAAAATTTTCTGCTGATACAATCATCAAGTCGTGAGGTTACAGGGAGCAGAACAAAAGAAAGTGGAGGATTTGAAGTACTTTGGGTCAACCGTCCAGAGCGATGGCGAGTGTGGAAGAGAGGTGAAGAAACATGTCCAAGCAGGTTTGAACGGGACAAAAGAGTCAGGAGGAGGAGGAAAGGAAAGGTGGTGAGACCAGGGATGACGTCTGTTTTTAGAGACAGAGACACTGATAAGGAGACAGGAGGTAGAGCAGGAGGCAGGAGAGAGGAAGATGTTGAGGTTTCCTCTGGGAGCAACGAGGATGGAGAGGATCAGGATCAGAACATCAGAGGGACGGCTCATGGTAGATGAGAGAGTGAGAACATCTTTAGAAGGACGTTGAGGCTGGAGCTGCCAGGCAAGGGGACAAGAGGAAGACCCTAGAAGAAAATGTATGAGTGAAATTAAAGAAGACATGTGTCAGAGTCTAGAGTTAGACTTCCTGATCCATGTGTGCATCAGAGGAACAATGTTGGTTAAACTAAATGTCTCTCCTCTGATGACCTACCTCCGTGCAGGCCGTATGGGCGGTAGTAGGGGCTATGGGGTAGCAGGGGGCGTATGGCGGCAGCAGGGCGTATGGCGGCAGCAGGGGCGTATGGCGGCAGCAGGGCGGCAGCAGGGCGTAAGGCGGCAGCAGAGCATATGGCGGCTGCAGGGCATATGGCGGTAGCAGGGCGTATGGTGGCAGCAGGGATTTTGGGGGCAGCAGGGCGTATGGTGGCAGCAGGGCGTATGGCGGGCACAGGGCGTCAGCAGGGCGTATGGTGGCAGCAAGGCGTATGGCGGCCGCAAGGCGGCAGCAGGGGCGTATGGCAGCAGCAGGGTGTATGGCGGCAGCAGGGCGTATGGCGGCAGCAGAGTGTATGGTGGCAGCAGGGCGGCAGCAGGGCGTATGGTGGCAGCAAGGCGTATGCCGGCAGCAGGGCGTATGGCGGCAGCAGGGCGTATGGCGGCAGCAGGGCCGTTGATGGCGGCGGCAGAGTGTATGGTGGCAGCAGGGCGGCAGCAGGGCGTATGGTGGCAGCAAGGCGTATGCCGGCCGCAGGGCGGCCAGCAGTGGCGTATGGCGTCAGCAGGGTGTATGGCGGCAGCAGGGCAATATGGCGGCAGCAGGGCGGCAGCAGGGCATATGGGACGGCAGCAGGGCGTATGGCGGCAGCAGGGCATATGGCGGCTGCAGGGCGTATTGGCGGCAGCAGGGCGTATGGCAGCAGCAGGGCGCAGCAGGGAGTTTGGTGGCAGCAGGGCGTATGGCGGCAGCAGGATTTTGGGGGCAGCAGGGCGTATGGTGGCAGCAGGGCGTATGGCGGCAGCAGGGCTATGCGGCAGCAGGGCGGCAGCAGGGCGGCAGCAGGGCCGTATGGTGGCAGCAAGGCGTATGCCGGCTGCAGGGCGGCAGCAGGGCGTATGGTGGCAGCAAGGCGTATGGTGGCAGCAGGGCGTATGGCGGAAGCAGAGTGTATGGTGGACAGCAGGGTCGTATGGTGGCAGCAGGGCGGCAGCAGGGAGTTTGGTGGCAGCAGGGCGTATGGCGGCAGCAGGGATTTTGGGGCAGCAGGGCGTATGGTGGCAGCAGGGCGTATGGCGGCAGCAGGGCGGCCAGCAGGGCGGCAGCAGGGCGGCAGCAGGGCGGCAGCGGGCGTTATGGTGCAGCAAGGCGTATGCCGGCCACAGGGCGGCAGCGGGCGTATGGGTGGCAGCAAGGCGTATGGTGGCAGCAAGGCTTATGGTGTGCAGCAGGGTGTATGGCGGCAGCAGAGTGATGGTGGCAGCAGGGCGTATGGTGGCAGCAAGCGTATGGTGGCAGCAGGGCGTATGGTGGCAGCAAGCGTATGGTGGCAGCAGGGCGGCAGCAGGGAGTTTGGGTGGCAGCAGGGGTGTATGGCGGCAGCAGGGCGTATGGCGGCAGCAGGGCGGCAAGCAGGGGAGTTTGGTGGCAGCAGGGTGTATGGCGGCAGCAGGGCGTAGGCGCAGCAGGGCGGCAGCAGGGCATATGGCGGCAGCAGGGCGTATGGCGGCAGCAGGGCGTATGGCGCTGCAGGGCGTATGGCGGCAGCATGGCGTATTGCGGCAGCAGGGCGGCAGCAGGGAGTTTGGTGGCAGCAGGGCGTATGGCGGCAGCAGGGATTTTTGGGGGCAGCAGGGCGTATGGTGGCAGCAGGGCGTATGGCGGCAGCAGGGTGTATGGCGGCAGCAGGGCGGCAGCAGGCGTATGGTGGCAGCAAGGCGTATGCCGGCCGCAGGGCGGCAGCAGGGCGTATGGTGGCAGCAAGGCGTATGGTGCAGCAGGGCCGTATGGCGGCAGCAGAGTGTATGGTGGCAGCAGGGCGTATGGAGGCAGCAAGGCGTATGGTGGCAGCAAGGCGTATGGTGGCAGCAGGGCATATGGCGGTCAGCAGGGCGTATGGTGGCAGCAAGGCGTATGCCGGCCGCAGGGCGGCAGCAGGGCGTATGGTGGCAGCAAGGCGTATGGTGGCAGCAGGGCGTATGGTGGCAGCAGGGCGTATGGTGGCAGCAGGGCGTATGGTGGCAGCAGGGCGTATGGCGGCAGCAGGGCGTATGGCGGCAGCAAGACGTATGGTGGCAGCAGGGCGTATGGTGGCAGCAAGGTGTATGGCGGCAGCAGGGCGTATGGCGGCAGCAGGGCGGGCAGCAGGGCGGCAGCAGGGCGGCAGCAGGGCGTATGGTGGCAGCAAGGCGTATGCCGGCCGCAGGGCGGCAGCAGGGCGTATGGCGGCAGCAGGGTGTATGGCGGCCGCAGGGCGGCAGCAGGGCGTATGGCAGCAGCAGGGCGAATAGCGGCAGCAGGGCGATGCCTTGTGTCCATTTCTGCTGCGGCCTCCCAGACACACACCAACACACAAATAACCCAAAAGGTTGAATTTAGCAGAAATGCAGGTTACTATTACAACAATGTGGTCTGCCTACTTTGGTGGTCAATGCAGTCTTGATTTTTCAAAGTCAACCACACCATTAGGCTGCCGTCTTAATGTATCCTTTTTATAGAGCAAAACGCCCCCGGTCTACTAGGTCTCCAAGCTGCTGCCTTTCAGACATTATTTCCTTTCCTCACTGGAGAAATCACCGTATAAATCTTCGCTTTAAGTCATAATAAACCTGAAGAACACATCGCTGGTGCTTTGCTCTTAGCTGAGCTCTGTGTTATGCTCTAATGCCTTTTGAAGCAAGTTTTGACTTCGGAAAGGAAGAGTAATATAACCGTAGGGAAGTACATGCCTGAATACGGTTGAAAAGTAAAAGTTGGGAAAACCAAAATGCTTTTGGCCCTTTGGAGCCGACTGACGGTGAAACATGGTGACTATTGGCTTCAAAAGACACATATAATTATTGTTCTTGATCTGATGCTTTGTTAAGCTTAATTATATTGAATAATTTGCCTTTAAATCAAATCCTTGAATCAACAGGACTAACAGGTGTATTATAAAGTATTTATCGATGTAAAAGTTGGAGAAAAATGCTCTTACGTACAGATATGCTACACAGAGATTAGATTATTTTAACATCAATGATCTGTTGAAGTTTTCTGTTTTGTCTGACTAATTGTTAAACATGCAGGATTAAAATCAATTTATTAAAATCAACTCATTTCAGAAAATACAAGTGAAAAGATGAAAACACCAGCTTTGCTATTTGAAAATAGTTCTATATTTTAATCACCTTGTGACTCTCATATGTTTTCTCTTGTCAAATATTTATTTCAGTGAGAATTACATTTTGTTTTGTTTTGTATTCTTCTGTATTTTGGGCTTACCAAAAGTTATTCCTAAACACAGCAAATAAAGGTGAACGTTTGGCTCAGTAGTATTTATTGTAACTTTGTGCTGCTTGCTTCAAGCAGAGATAAGAAGCTTACCTCAGGAGTCGAGTGGGCTCACTTCTTTCCAACTTCTCACTGCCAGATTTTTATTTTACTTGTATTTTTCAGCTCCACCTGATGCGGACACAAGTGCCACGTTTAGTCAATTTAACAGTTTCCCCAGGAACCACAATGACTTTATTTAACTTTTCTTATTTCACGCTGTGTTCTGCTGGGTTAAAGTACCTTTCTTTGTGAAACTACATGTGACCTCCTTTCTATGACCTTTAGTGAGGATAAAAAAAACAACCTTTCTTCTCTGGAAAGACCTTAAATGGGACAAACCGGGAAGTGAAAACAATGCTGGTGGCAACAAAACACCTCCAGACGTTTGAGCTCTTTAACTTCCCTCTGTTGGTATCCAGGTGTTAGGAATATATCCTTCATCAATTGTTAAGAGGTTTCTACTGACATTGTTTTAGAACACGGGGATCAGAACCAGCGCCAATCTGAGATTTTGTTCTTTTATTTTCTGGAAGTAAAAATTTGGTCTCCTGTTTAGTGTTGAATGTGAGGTCTGTTGGACCTCAGTGCAGCATTTCACTCCGTTGACCATGATAGATTATTAAACCGACTGGAGAGCTAAGTTTAATAAAATCCTACTTAAAGAACAGGAAATTCTTTAGGACAATAGGTAACTCCTCATCAGAGCGGTCAACAGTCACATGTGGCGTCCCCCAAGATTCAATCCTGGGACCCCTTCTATTCAATGAATACATACATACATTATATATATATATATATATATATATATATATATATATATATATATATATATATATATATATCAGTGTTGTAGTCAAGTCACTATGCCTCGAGTCCGAGTCCAGGTTCGAGTCTCCAGTGTTCAAGTCCGAGTCAAGTCCGAGTCATTAAAAAAAAAATCTGAGTCGAGTCCGGGTCAAGTCCACTACTCATCAGAGTCAAGTCCAAGTCGAGTCACTATTGATCCAAGTCGAGTCCTTATTGATCAAGTCGAGTCCAAGTTCCGCACTATAGTAAGCATAGCCTACATGTTTTTAAACTAAAACAAAAAATCCACACTCCACCACATTGCACTAATAATTTACATATTAAAATCATACACCAAATAATATTCTAATGACATATTAAAATTATAGCCTAATGATATAAAAAAGTCGAGTCTTTTTCTCAATTTCCGAGTCACACTGATCTGAATGTAGGAGTCCGAGTCAAAGTTCGAGTCATCAGTGCTCAAGTCCAAGTCAAGTCACGAGTCTCTAAATTTAGCTAATGACTCGGACTCGAGTTCGAGTCTCGGACTCGAGTACTACAACACTGATATATATATATATATATATATATATATATATATATATATATATATATATATATATATATATATATATATATATATATATATACTACCGTTCAAAAGTTTGCGGTCACCCAAACAATTTTGTGTTTGCCATGAAAAGTCACACTTATTCACCACCATACGTTGTGAAATGAATAGAAAATGGAGTCAAGGTTAGAAATAATGCTTTATAATATGAAATAAGATTTTTTTTACATCAAACTTTCCGTTCGTCAAAGAATCCTCCATTTGCAGCAATTACAGCATTGCAGACCTTTGGCATTGTAGCTGTTAATTTGTTGAGGTAATCTGGAGAAATTGCACCCCACGTTTCCAGAAGCAGCTCCCACAAGTTGGATTGGTTGGATGGGCACTTCTTGCGTACCATACAGTCAAGCTATATATATATATATATATATATATATATATATATATATATATATATATATATATATATATATATATATATATATATACTATATATATATATATATATATGTATATATATATATATATATCTGTATATATATCTATATATATATATATATGTATATGTGTGTATATATATATATAAATATGTGTAGTGTCTTTTTTTCACAGGAGAATATATTGTGTATGTTTTGCATAGTGGCACTGAGCCTGAAATAGTTTCTGTAACGATACACGTACCATCCTTTTTATTTTTTAACCTATATTAACTTTGACTGCCAGGCTTCTGGTGGGGCACCATCCCCGGAGGGTGAGAGATTCCCATCTATCCTGTGAAAATGGCAGCTTTACGACCTATTTCCTGGGTTTTCTTTAGCTGACCATTACACTGAAGCACATGATGCATCTGGCTGAGTTGAAATTAACGTGTAGCCCAAGGGTCGTTGATTGCGTTCACAGACAGGACAATTAAATCATTAGCTGACAGGCTTCTTGGTGCTCAGACCCAGTCTCACTCTCTCTCTTAAACTTCTCTGCTCTCACGTTGCTTAAAGAAGTCGTTTATCTTCATTCTCCACAGAATACATTTCTTTGAAAATGTACTTGCGCACCAAGCTAAGGTGAATTAATCTTCTTTTGCATATTTTCATAGCGCACCTTTTCTGCTACGATGAGAGTGATGAAAAAACAGGCTAAAGAAAAGTAGGTCAACTCTGTTTTATCTTTCTTAGCAGCACAAAAGGCAAAACACGCGAGCATTCAAAGCTGTTGTATGTTTTCTAACGGTCATACTCTGTGGTCATGACTATAATAAGGACATCTATATTACTGGGTCAGATGCTGCAAGATACACTTTGGTTATAGTTGATATCAAGCTTCGCTAAACCAGTTGTTTTATTAGGCAATGCAAAAATATATTGCCGTGTTCCAGTAGCATAATGCATTATTCAAACACAACTGTAACGTTCATAAAGAAAGGGAAAAATCTTTTATTTTCCCATAGTGAGGAAATTCAGGCATACCAGCAGCAAAGTAAAACTATACCTGGAAGCATGTAGATTCACACAAAGGTTAAGAAATGTAAAAACAAAACATGAGAACAAGAGATTGTGCAGTAAGGTCAAAATTACCACATGAGAAAAGATACTAGACAGTTATTAAAAAACAGCATCCGAGGTTAAAGAAAGGTACAACTGAGATGGGTGAGCTAAAAAGTTAACAAAAGGTGCTTGTATATTTATGCATAATAAATATAATAATAATATATTATTATTATTATTATTACAGAAAACTGTAAAAGTGCGGAAAGCCTGAATTCTTTTAAATCAAGATTAAAAACACATTTGTTTAGGATTGCCTTCGACTGTTCTAATTAAACTGTTTTACTGAAACACAATTAGTTTAAGTTTGTAGTCCAACTGTTTTTAAAATCATTAATATTTGCCTTTACTTATGTTAATTTTTGCACATTTTATTCCAACTTTCATTCTGTTTTTATTGTCCTATGTTTTAATTAAAGCCATTTACATCATCCTTGTACTGAAATGTGCTACACACATAAATTCACCTTGGCTTGGCTAAAACTCTGACTTTATAGCTCCGTACTAACATGAACGGCTTTGGCTGTTCTTCCATGTGCCTGGTTGTTTGGCTGCATTTGTACTTTATTTTCCTCTAATAACTCACAGCATCACAGAATGAGAGCAGCACACAATTATTATGTTCCTGCTTCATATTTTTCTGGATTATTGGGTTTCGTCCGGCCATGCATAAGGTGTATTTCATAAAGCTCTTTAAAAGAAGTGGACATCGAGGGTTCGACGTGTTCTGTGTGAGTCACAGAATGCTTCCACTGTTAACATCATCAACCACTTCCATGCTACGTTCAGACGCCACTTATAAAAAATAATTGACCCAATGAACAATCCTGACTTCACTTTGTGCCCCTCTGTGATAAACGTGTGAGTGTTTCCATGTGCTTTCTGGGAGCTTTCATATGTGCCCAGGGATCGTTGCCGTTTGTATCTAAAAGATATGAAAGGCATAAGTTTAATTGAACATATTTAAATAAAGGAATCCATAGTTTTTTGTCATTTGTTTAGAGTAAAATCTGTTTCCATCCATATTTCTGGGTGACCAGTCAAGCAGTAGATACACAGAGAGAGTCATAGTCAGGTATTATGAATAAAGCAGCGTTTTACTCTAATTTTTCAATTAGGATAATGGAGCGCCGCTCTTTATAAACATGGATATGAGCTAAAGCTGCAGCAGCTGGGAGGGCAAAACAAGGGATAAACTAAAGAAAGCAGAACATCTACAATTTTCTAAGGTCCTGTCTGGCAGTGTAGCATTAAGAACTGTTGTCTTGATGCCAAAAAGAGATTTTACGTTCACACATGGAGCCTTACTGCTTTCACCACAGAGCTCCGCTTGATTTATACATGCAAGAAGCTTTATTAGATTTTACGCTGGAACATCAACAATTCTAAAACCTGACATTTTAAGATCAGTCTGGTGGGGAAGGTTGTCCAAAGCAGTCAGCGCCCAGCAAAAGTCGTTTAATAAAGACACATAGAGCACTAGGATCTACTGGTTTTACCTGAAACAACAATGTAAATGATTATCACAGATAAAACTTCCCTTCAACCTCTGCATCTGTTGTATTTAGGTTGTGCAGCTAAACCCCTTTTTTATTTTCCAAAGGGGAACCAGCCTGGCAGGTTCTGGCTCTGACCCAGTGACTCCTTAATGTGCGACACATCTTCAAAACCTTTGAGCAGATAAATTATGTTCTGAGACAAAAATAAACGTCAAAATAGCCACTGATGCTGTTTGGAGAAGGTTAAAAAGATCAGATAATTAGCAGATATTTTAAAACACACACAAAATGAACCCTGCTTTTCTTCTGATATTTCTGTTATTACCTTTTCTTTGTACAAGTAAATGATCTCATGGAAGACCAAATTTCATGCACTTATTATTACGGCACCTCTTTGAGAAATCTTTATGTAAAATCCACATAATTTCTACACACCAGGACTGGTGAGGTTTATCTCCAGCAGTCAGTGGGTCAGAAACTGTACACCCAGGACCGGATTCCCGTCTAATCACAAGGAAACACAGAGACACGCAGGACAAACAACCATTCATGCACGTCTTCAGAACGAAGCGTGATGTGGAGGAAAGCCGGCGTACCAGGAGAGAACCCACAGATGCACTGGGAGAACGTGCAAACTCCACGCAGAATAGCCGGGATTTGAAACTTCTTGTTGGAAGGCAGCATTGCTAACAACTGCGCCACCAAGCAGCCCAATAGATAAAACATGAAAGGTGCGTCTCAACGCAACATGTCTGCAGCATCGAGTGGCGTTTAGTCCCACGATTACGTTGACCTGCCTCCACCACTGCAGCCTGTCCGGGTCACTGCCCTGTCTCTGACATGCAGAGACGGTGTCGGCTTGTCTGGGTGACGCATCTTTACAAGCCCAACGTGTCAAAGACATCACAACGATCAGCCAAGGCAAGTTAAAGTTTAATTAAAAACAACAGAAGCTGGCCAAGACAGTAAAAGATTGTTCATCCCAACGCCTGAAGGACAACATCTGAAAATGTGCCATGGCTGGGAATCATTTTGTCTGTTAAGGCGATGGCTCCAACCTATTTAAAGCCATACAGATCTGGCTGAAGTCAAATGCGATGTTTATTCACATGTTATCTTACCTTTTTTTTTTTTAAAGATTAAACATTTCTGGAGGAGGTCAGAAAGAGAAGAGTTCATCCGTGTTTATACGTTGAGGAAAAAGCCCAGAAAAGTTGCATTTCTTGAGCTTTTCTGTGCCTCGCTCCTGCCGTCTCGGCCTCCTCCCTAACTCCCAGCTCAGCTCCTCAGGTTTCCACTCATCTGCATGATCCTCTCCACAGGCCTCTGGTGTCCACAGCCTGGTTGCTAATGAGGGGCAGACACCGCCGATCCGGTTACACACACAGGCCGTGCACACTGAGCACGCTTTTACTACAGCTTGCTCAAACCATTGATTCTCGGTCTAGCCCCACAATCCGAGCGTAGGTACTTTCACATTAATAACTAAGACTCCAACGACGCTCATACAGACGCTCTGCCTTCACCAAATACCTCCTGAACTGAGTTTTAACATTTGTCCCGATGGCAGGAGCCCGCAGACTGTTCGGACCGGAGCTGACCGGTCCAGCCACACGTGGAAAATACTACGGGCGAGGGTTGGGTGGTGTAAATAAATATGAGATGAAAGATGATGAAGAACTTGAGACGGCTGCACCCAACAGCGTTGTCTTTCTTTGTGGTGTATTGATCAGGGTGGGGAGCACCGTGTCTGGAGGGAGTCCGGGGGCCGTGGTGTTCAGACTCAAAGATAAGAACATTAGAACATTTTTGGCAAGCAGAGCCTTTGTATCTGAATGTACAGATCTGGTAAAACGTTGTTAACATGGACTCTGCATCCCAGTGGATGCAAGAACATTACATCTAATCGGTTTTACCACTGATGGTGAAAATTGCCTTTATTGGCCAAACACTACATGGAAAATCACTTGTTTGAAGGATTTTGTGCGACATGGAGTCCTTGGCTTATTACTATCTGTACTTTTTGTCGTTGGCAAAGCACTGGTGCTAAAACTGATAAACTGGTGCTATCTTTGCTCTTTATTTTTACATTGGCAGATAAAAAAAACAACCTTTCAAAGGGGTCGGAGCAGGTTTTAGTAAGTAAGCAAATATTTTTTGTTAAACCTCTTTCACAGAGAAAACAACCAAAAAAAGTGCTGTAAAGAAAAGCAATAAAAGAAGCATTAAAATCAAAGGGCCAATAAAACACAGAATGAAACTGTTTGGAAATGAGCATTCAACAAAAATCCTTTTTTAACAAATAAAAAAAAAAAACAAACAACAACCTTTAACTGGATTTGAAAAGTGTTAGCGTGAGGAATTTAAAAAGAAATCTACTGGTAGCCGATGTAAAACTAGATAAAATGAGGGCCATGTGAGCTCGGCTGTTGGAATGTGTCTGTAGTCTGACCGCAGCATTTTGTGTGAAAGGGATGATTTATCAAAACCAATTGCAATTGCAATTACAAAAAAATGCATGGATTGTTTTTGCACTTCAGCTGAAAAGACCAGAAATGTTCCTTAAAGGAGCAATAAGTGGAATCTAATTATTTTAGATAGAAATAACTAAAAAAAATAGTGATATGAAGAATTAAAGGTATCATTTCAGACGGAGTATGGTATGACGTCACACACCATCTCTCTGTGTCGTTCTCCAGTGTCTTACTACAAAGCATGCATGTACATGTGAACAGCTGCCAATCAGGGCTCAGCCCCTCCCTGCCCATAAAATGCCACCATCAGAGCAGATAGAAGGAGCAAAAAGGCGAAGAGGCGCGTTTCCTGCATCGAAACATTATAAAGTTATTCACTTCTTCACTGGACATGTTGCTCTGAAAGATGATGCTGTTTTGCTGTGTATGTATCCTTTGCAAATATGACCATATGTGACAGGTTTAAATTACAAAATTATTAGAAGAACATTTAAAAAGTGTTTCATCCGCAGGGTAAAATAAACGGTTTGGAAGTATTGATGATTAATATAGTGAAAGAGGTGAAATGATTCATATTTCATGGATCATATTTTTGTTATTGTGTCATTTATTGTCAGTATGGTACAATAAGTGTTAATACTGAGTACACAGTTTACAGCTCATTAAGAGTTTAATGATTCTCAGACTGACTGTTTTTGTTAGAACTGTTTTGCGTATGCTAAGGGAAGAGTTTGCCGTCACTTGGAAATAAGTGAAACGGAGTGAAGACGTCTACGTCGGCTCCGTCTTCGTCCTTTACTTAGTTAAAAAAGGTACCAAATGCTGGACTAAGAAGATGACATAAAGAAAGAAAAGCCTGACTGACTTTTGTATGTTACTCATGAGGAGCTATAGTCATGCTCTCAATCGTTTTGATCTTTAAAACAAGGTCATTGCTGGACTCACTAATCCTAAATAAACGGTGGACTAGAGTGGATAGACTATCCAGCTGATGAGGCTTATATTGCGTTCAGACCGAATGTGACTTAAGCATCAAAAAGGTTTCCATCGCCTCAACATGGACACTCTGAGCAAAGCGTGGACAGACTGGTCTGATGCCCGTTGGAAGGAGCTACCCTTATTTCCTTAGGACCTTTCCTCAGGACCTCTCAACGCTCCTAGAGGCTCGTCCACTGCTGACTTTGCATGTAAGCCAGATTCCCCTGATGCTCAAAATGCTTTAGTGTGAGCGCAGCATTAAAAGGCAAATACAGTTGGATATCATCTGCATAAATATTTTAGGCTGCTGGAGGACATCAGGGTCTATTTCTCTCTCACTTTGCTAAGTTCTCCTACTGCTCTCCAATCTGCATTGTTTGTTGTTATTTCAGCTTTTAACTGTTTGTTCTCCATAATTTTTCTCTTCATAGAAGGTGCACCTGGTCTGACGTTCTGTTAGCTGTGACATCATCAGGGGAGGCAGATCATCCTCTATTACCATCTAACAAAGTACTCCTGGGTCAATGTGAGCTTCTGAGCTTTCTGTGTCTCTGCTCTGTCTTCTCTAAGCCCCAGTGGGTGGAAGCAGATGAGCGTTCACACTGAGCCTGGTTCTGGTTCTGCTGGAGGTTCTCCTCCCTGTTAAAGGGGAGTTTTCCTCTCCACTGTCGCTTCATGCATGCTCAGTATGAGGGATTGCTGCAAAGCCATCAACAATGCAGACGACTGTCCACTGTGGCTCTACGCTCTTTCAGGAGGAGTGAATGCTGCTTGGAGAGACTTGATGCAACCTGCTGGGTTTCCTTAGAGAGGAAACTTTCTCACCAACCTGGAGGATCTGATGGAGTCTGACTTTGGAAAGAGCCTTGAGATGACATGTGTTGGGAATTAGAGCTATATAAATAAAACATTATTGAATTGAAACAATCCTTAGCAGCTAATGGACTCATTTTCATGTAAATAAAACAAAATCATACAGCAGACTACAATACTGTGCAATAAATTTAGTTGCAGAATTGTGGAATTTGCATGGTTTTCCAAACAGACAGAACCTGAGAGATTGTGCGAATACCAGAGGTGGGTAGAGTAGCCAAAAATGTTACATAAGTAAGAGCAGCACAACTTATCAACGTATTTTTGCTAAATTAAAAGTAAAAAGTAGTCAGCCAAGAAATTAGTCAAGTAAGAGTAAAATAGTATCCAGTAAGAAGGCTACTCAAGTACTGAGTAATTAAAAACTGATGATTTAATATTTAAAGATTACGTAAGCAGACAGACAACAATGTAAGGTTATATGCAATTTGTGGTATTTTAAAGAGAAAAATGAAAAAATACACAAAGAACAACATAATTACAAAACAACAAATGCAGGAAGAAGAAACAGTTTTCTAAATAATTGTTTTCCACATATTTACTGTACGTTAATTTGACCTCCAAATGGTTGAATGAGTTCAGAAGACATTGAACAACAAAGCCGGTGTACAAATGAGAAATCTCACTTTGGTCTTGTTGGGACAGCATCAATGCAAAAGCAGATGTAGGAGAGCAGAGATGATGCGTAATCCTCTTTAAACACTTAAAAGCAGTCCTGGAAGGCCGAGCAGGCCTCTTCAGTCCAAATGTGAATGGTTCTGACATCGGCTCTGGTTCTCCCTGCGGCGGGGTCCACCCTGTTGCTTAGGGGTGGTCTTTTAAAAGCTGTGACTGGAAACAAAACAATTTTTAAAGAACACCAAAATATGCTCTTAGTAATCAAAGGAGAGATCTTACCTGATTGGACTGGACTAATTAATCTGCATGATGATGATGAAATCATCGTCACACAGCGTTAAAATGTTTGAACGCACCCTATTTACATCCTCCTTCATCATTTAGATTTTTTTTATTATGTTTACCAGCCATACTGGTCATTTTACTAATTCATCTATTTGATATTAATGAGCACTCGTCTATCAGCGTTTTATTGTCATCGCCTGCTGGTATAAAGTGGTTATATTTGGCAAAACGACCGACATGAAATGGAGAAAACAGGTCATCATTACCTGCGAAAATGCTTTTTCACCTCGTTTGGTGTCTAGAGTGCGTATTTATGTATATATATTTTCTGTGACTTTTTCTTTTTCTAAAATGTTTAAGATTAACAACATTTCTGTAAATAATATAAATATATTCTGTGTAGATTTAGCCAAGTTTTATACATTTTATACATCCTCAATAACATTACACCTTTAACCTGTTGGGCTGTTGAAAGTAATCAGTTTCCCTCTATGGGGATGAAAAAGTATATCTTATCTACATAATAATAATTGGACGATTGTTATAGAGGTTTATGAGCTCATTTAGTCCACTGCTCAGGTGGATCAGCCAATCAGCTCTCTCTGTTTCCACCATGTTCCTGCTTCAGACACCCTTAGGCTCACTAAAGGTCCTCCTCGCTACTCCTAACATTATTTCACTTTAGCTCTCTTGAGGTCTAGGCCGCTTTGTGAATAACTTTTATCTTACCGAGATAAAATTCTCAGCAAATTTTTTAGAATTCAGGAAACTCTAAGATTTGACGTTACTGGGGGTCACATTTAGTCTCAGGATTCTTTGTGAACGTGTGTCTTTTACCAACTTACTAACTGGGGATGTCCAATGTTGAAAATGAACATAAACTAGAAAATTTGCATTTCCTGCGAAAATGCACTGTGAATGCAGATAGCTGAATGATTAAGCAAAAGATGCAGAAGATCTTTGAAGAAGAGAAAAAATAGCTGAAAAGCATTGAAGAAGTTGAAAAAGTTGAAGAAGTTGAAAAAGTTGAAGAATTTGAAAGAGTTGAAGAATTTGAACATGAAAGAACAATAGCTGAATGATTAGAAGAAGAAAAAAGTGAGGGAAAGGCACCAAACATTTCCTAACTCATTCTAAACACTGAATCGTTTAACAAAGCATAAGTAGAATTTCAAACATGAATATACTGTAGCCATATGTGGGCCTGCATTTCTAGGGAGTATAAGGGGTTTCGCCCCCATTGAAAAGCATTGGATGTTTGACACCTCCTAACTTGGAGATGCTTTACGTGCCGAGGCCCAAACTTATTGTGGAGCATTCTGTATAAAGGAGGTACAGACTCTGTAAAGCAGAAGTTTGTCCGAGCTTCCTAGAGCTACTTCCAATTAGCAACATGCTAACCATTAGCCGCTAACATGGTTGTGCTCAGGATCACCGGGTGATTGTACTCTGTCAGTTTGGTCCAAATCCTGTACTGGGAAGTGCCTCAAATAGGGGTGCCAATACTTAATGTCGCCAAACGTCACCAAAGTTCATGGGTCAGATTGGCCTCCTTTAGCAACTCAGCCTCACCACATCTGGGCCCAGAACTCAATATTTGACCAAAATGGTCAGTAGCGCCATTTCCCACATGTGGATGGTGCTGTATTGGCCAATTGGGTCGTGTCTGGGCATCATGCCAGGTCCTGTTGGAAGCAAAGGCCCAATAGGAAAGCATGTGAAATCCAAAATTGGACAGAAAAATGACACATAGCTGAAAGTCACTTGAAAATTTTAAAATGTCAAGAGGAAGTGACTGTGCGAATTTCAGATTCCTACATTAATCACAGCAACTGCAGTGAGCGATGAAAGTTGCCATTCTATCTCAATTGATCCTCTCCCTCTGGCCCTCAGAGTTCAGTCGTCATGGAAACTCACTGACACACCTGCAGCGGCCAGTCTACCCAAGTGCAGAGACTTTGCTCACAATAAGTCCCATTGGATTATAATGGAGAAGTTTGCCCCGAACAACGCTTCATATCTCCTGATCCCTAAATGGTAGAGACGTAATTTTTTCTGCGTTTAGTTCATAACGGATAGGGGAAGAAGAAAAGCTATCGTTTTTTGCTGGAAATATTTTAATAAAGGCGTAAAAAATTATGATCTAAAGGGGGTTTTTAAGGAATTTGCAAAATCCTCTAAAAACAGTCCCGAACAAATCGCTCTAGCTGAAAAAGTATAAGAGATATCAAAACAATTCTTTCACTGTGAGTATCAGCAGGCTTTTGAGGACTATGTTGCTCATTTTTATGTTTGTACAAAAATCGGTGTAGGCACAGCGACGATGTAAAAAAGTGGATCATGTGGAACAATGCAGCTCTAAAGCATTTTCAGGATTTTGCACATTTGCTACTCCCGAACAAATTGTTCCTGCGGAAAAACCGTAACAGTTATCCACAAAATTCCTTTTTTGTGAGTGCCAGAAGGGTTGGGACATTCATATGTGAAAGTCTCATGCCTGTACATCAAACGGTTTAGGAGTAGCGACGATGCAAAAACGTGTGATGTTTTGGATTTTCAGACGTCACTTTTCAAAACCGCTCCATAGGAAATGAATGGGGGAGGTTTCGGGTTTGTGTCGCTCTGAGGTGATTTGCGAAAAATCTATAAATGCTACACCAATGAGGGTTACATTTCCTGAATCCAGACAAAAATTCCTACGTTTTGATGTATAATTTATGTGGATAGGTTGAAAATTGAGCGAGTGACAAGAAGTTGTTCGGAGAAGAAGAATTTGTTGAATTTCTAGAGTGCGCACTCTATAACTGCCTCCTTGACGACCATAGCAACGCATGTTATTTGCTGAATTTCATGAAAAGGCAAAATTATTTTAAGGAGGTACTATATGAAAATGGTAAAAGATATGAAAAAGCTGAAATAGACCATAATAGCTGAAAGATATCACTACATTTTAAAAGTTGAATGACGTTTCTAGCTGAAAGTAGGCTGAAGCAGTAAGCTGTCAAAAAGCAGCTGAAATGAGCGGAATTTTAGTGAATTACATTCATTTCCTATGGGAGAAAAAAAGCTGAAAATTTGCAGAAAAAGCTGAATATTTTAAAAAGTTGAAGAGTTAAAAGTACAAAAAGACATAGCCATCCATTCCAGAAGAAGCTGAATAGTTTAAAAGTTGAATGGTTGAAATCGGAGAAAAATTGTAGGAGGAGAAGCGAATCAAACTTTAAACAGTAAAAACGCATTAGGAAGAATAAACACTAAGAAGAAGAATAAAGAACTAGAAAAATTTGCATTTCCTGCGAAAATGCACTGTGAATGCAGATAGCTGAATGATTAAGCAAAAGATGCAGAAGATCTTTGAAGAAGAGAAAAAAATAGCTGAAAAGCATTGAAGAAGTTGAAAAAGTTGAAGAAGTTGAAAAAGTTGAAGAATTTGAAAGAGTTGAAGAATTTGAACATGAAAGAACAATAGCTGAATGATTAGAAGAAGAAAAAACTGAGGGAAAGGCACCAAACATTTCCTAACTCATTCTAAACACTGAATCGTTTAACAAAGCAGAAGTAGAATTTCAAACTTTAATATACTGTAGCCATATGTGGGCCTGCATTTCTAGGGAGTATAAGGGGTTTCGCCCCCATTGAAAAGCATTGGATGTTTGACACCTCCTAACTTGGAGATGCTTTACGTGACAAGGCCCAAACTTATTGTGGAGCATTCTGTATAAAGGAGGTACAGACTCTGTCAAGCAGAAGTTTGTCCGAGCTTCCTAGAGCTACTTCCAATTAGCAACATGCTAACCATTAGCCGCTAACATGGTTGTGCTCAGGATCACCTGGTGATTGTACTCTGTCAGTTTGGTCCAAATCCTGTACTGGGAAGTGCCTCAAATAGGGGTGCCAATACTTAATGTCGCCAAACGTCACCAAAGTTCATGGGTCAGATTGGCCTCCTTTAGCAACTCAGCCTCACCACATCTGGGCCCAGAACTCAATATTTGACCAAAATGGTCAGTAGCGCCATTTCCCACAGGTGGGTGGTGCTGTATTGGCCAATTGGGTCGTGTCTGGGCATCATGCCAGGTCCTGTTGGAAGCAAAGGCCCAATAGGAAAGCATGTGAAATCCAAAATTGGACAGAAAAATGACACATAGCTGAAAGTCACTTGAAAATTTTAAAATGTCAAGAGGAAGTGACTGTGCGAATTTCAGATTCCTACATTAATCACAGCAACTGCGGTGAGCGTTGAAAGTTACCATTGTATCCTAATGGAGCTTCTCCCCCTGGGCCTCAGAGTTCCGTCGTCATGGAAACTCACTGACACACCTGCAGCGGCCAGTCTACCCAAGTGCAGAGACTTTGCTCACAATAAGTCCCATTGGATTATAATGGAGAACTTTGCCCCGAACAACGCTTCATATCTCCTGATCCCTAAATGGTAGAGACGTAATTTTTTCTGCGTTTAGTTCGTAACGGATAGGGGAAGAAGAAAAGCTATCGTTTTTTGCTGGAAAAAGTTTAATAAAGGCGTAAAAAATTATGATCTAAAGGGGTTTTTTAAGTAATTTCCAAAATCCTCTAAAAACAGTCCCGAACAAATCGCTGTAGCTGAAAAAGTATAAGAGATATCAAAACAATTCTTTCATTGTGAGTATCAGCAGGCTTTTGAGGACTATGTTGCTCATTTTTATGTTTGTACAAAAATCGGTGTAGGCACAGCGACGATGTAAAAAAGTGGATCATGTGAGAAAATGCAGCTCTAAAGCATTTTCAGGATTTTGCACATCCGCTACTCCCGAACAAATTGTTCTTGCGGAAAAACAGTAACAGTTATCCACAAAATTCCTTTTTTGTGAGTGCCAGAAGGGTTGGGACATTCATATGTAAAAGTCTCATGCCTGTACATCAAACGGTTTAGGAGTAGCGACGATGCGAAAACATGTGATGTTTTGGATTTTCAGATGTCATTTTTCAAAACCGCTCCATAGGAATTGAATGGGGGAGGTTTCGGGTTTGTGTCGCTCTAAGGTGATTTGCGAAAAATCTATAAATGCTACACCAATGAGGATTACATTTCCTGATTCCAGACAAAAATTCCTACATTTTGATGTATAATTTATGTGGATAGGTTGAAAATTGAGCGAGTGAGAAGAAGTTGTTCGGAGATGAAGAATTTGTTGAATTTCTAGAGTGCGCACTCTATAACTGCCTCCTTGACGACCATAGCAACGCATGTTATTTGCTGAATTTCTTGAAAAGCCAAAATTATTTTAAGGAGGTACTATATGAAAATGGTAAAAGATATGAAAAAGCTGAAATAGACCATAATAGCTGAAAGATATCACTACATTTTAAAAGTTGAATGATGTTTCTAGCTGAAAGTAGGCTGAAGCAGTAAGCTGTCAAAAAGCAGCTGAAATGAGCGGAATTTTAGTGAATTACATTCATTTCCTATGGGAGAAAAAAAGCTGAAAATTTGCAGAAAAAGCTGAATATTTTAAAAAGTTGAAGAGTTAAAAGTACAAAAAGACATAGCCATCCATTCCAGAAGAAGCTGAATAGTTTAAAAGTTGAATGGTTGAAATCGGAGAAAAATTGTAGGAGGAGAAGCGAAGCAAAGTTTAAACAGTAAAAACGCATTTGGAAGAATAAACAGGAATAATAATAATAATAATAAAGAATAAAGAGAAACAGGATCTCAAGAACTGTGAATGCCTACTGCATTCACAGTAATAAAGAGAAACAGGATCTCAAGAACTGTGAATGCCTACTGCATTCACAGTAATAAATGATTGTGACAGTCAGCAGATAGCTTACAGAGGTGTTACTATCCACATTTACTCATCTAATGCCTGGTAAACAGTATAGATCCACCATGATGTGTTCCCCTGCTTAGAATTGACGGAGGTGCCCATGTAAGGCTGAAATTGTCCCGGTGAGATCTCTATATCTCTCTTTATATATGTATATGCATATCCCAGATGAAGAAGAAGAAAACCCATCCTGTTCAGAACCAGAGATACCTTGTTCTGGATAATGGTATCTAGCACCAGGTGCATCATTTCTGTTATAATTCTGCGCTGTCTTCCCTGTTTTTCCAGGTGAATCCGTTGTTTATTGGGACGGCTGGCTGTGAGCCGCCCTCTGCTCTGCTTGTTAACCTGAGCAGCTACACCTGTGGCAGCTCGCTGCCTTCATCAGGATGCACACAGATGATATATACAGGTAGACACAGCAGTGGTAGTATTTTCAGTCCGTCCGTTAGCTGCACTGGTCAGACACATTTCCTGATAAGCTCCATCATATATCAGAGCTCTGATTACCCCGTATGTTCCTAACAGAGCACTTCGCTCTCAGACTGCAGGTCTGCTGGTGGTTCCTAGAGTCTCTAAAAGTAGAATGGGAGGCAGATCCTTTAGCTATCAGGCTCCTCTCCTGTGGAACCAACTCCCAGTTTTGGTCCGTGAGGCAGACACCCCGTCTACTTTTAAGACTAATCTTAAAACTTTCCTTTTTGACAAAACTTGTAGTTAGAGTGGCTTATGTTACCCTGTTTGTTGTTATTTCAACATCTTTTAGTGATCAGCCCTGTTTTTCTCCTCTAGACGTAGCTGCTGGCTGAGCTTTTACTGCAAAGCTTACCTGCTTAATCATGTTTCTCTCCCATCTATGGCGCTAGTTACCTGCTCTAGCATAGAAAGTACTCCTGGATCACTGCTTCTGTGCTCTGTTTGTGTCTCTGCTCCATCTTCTCAAACATCCAGTTAGTTGTGGTTCTGGTTCTGGTTCTTATTCTGATTAATTAGATATGACTGCATAGACACCACCAAAAAAGGTACATTAGTCAAGTCAGATTTTGAAATTAATTTATTTCGAACTGACATCTTCTTTACTCTCTAATAGATTCCTCTAGTTTTCTGTCTTTTGCTCCCATAGGCCAGTTCTAGAAATTATAAGGGATAAATTGTTTTACTTATTACATGACAAGACACATGACAAGATCCCTCAGCAGCTTTCT
The DNA here is from genome assembly GCF_011125445.2 of Fundulus heteroclitus. Taxonomy (NCBI): domain Eukaryota; kingdom Metazoa; phylum Chordata; class Actinopteri; order Cyprinodontiformes; family Fundulidae; genus Fundulus; species Fundulus heteroclitus. The sequence goes on from NW_023396969.1 coordinate 29,203, forward strand.
ACTGTGTTTTTCTGCCTTATAATCTCCCTTGTTTCAAGGTGTTTTACATTTTGCTTGATTTGAATTAAAATATAACTTGTGAGCTATGAAGCTAAACTGAGTGGAGAATGAAACTGTAAAATAACAGCACAAATTCCTTTTATTAAAGTTTAAATCTCTCCTTTCCACAGTAGGACAACTTCACCATTAAATTGGAGAATGAAAACCATGGTGTTGTTTAATTGGTTAATTCAAATGATTTATACCACGAAATGTGGATACTTTGCGCTTTCAAGCAACATGTAATTAGTTAAAAATGTATTACTGCCCGTTCAGAAGCAGAATTTTTAAAAGAGCGGACATTTAAAAAAAACAAATCCTCTGGATTCCAAAATATAAACATATTATTCAGTCTTTTCAACAAAAATGTTTCACAAAGGAGTACAGAGGACAAACTATCATCTTCATGATATACAGTAAGTGGCCATTATGTAGCAGGGCCACAGGCCTCTTTTCTGCCACTAAAAAAGTAAAATAAAAAAGAATTCAAGACCAACTGAAACAGGGTAATTTATTTGAAATTATGAGTTTATAGAAATGGTTCACTCAACCTTGTGGCAATTCAACCAAGGATTCCACTTTTCCAAACAGAAAAATAAAGAGGACATCTTTTAAAACTGCATGAACAAGGGAAGCTGTGTTTTTTTTGGCTATGTATGCAACACTCTAAACTTTAATATAGTTTTACAAAACATATTGAAATACAAAAGGTAAAGAAGAATAATGATGCATAAAACGGTATAAAAATATCCCGGGAACAAAAGCAGAATTAAAGCTCCTTGGGCTGAGCTACATACATCACTGCCGGTTTAAATTAATTCAGGTTAAGGTTTGACAATGGTTCTTTTTCTTTTACGCTCAGATTCTTTCACTAAAACACAATTCACTTAGAATAGACGAAACTTTAAGAGCTAAATTATAGAAAGAGAGATGGGAAGAGAAATAAGTGGAACTCGTTACAGATCTGTGAGGAGAGGACAGCTCTTGAAAAAAACGTGGTAAAAGAAAATAATGATCAAAACTGTGTTTAGATGTTTTACTTTTACATTAAATGAGTGTTTTACTTTTTAATTAGTTAATGGGGGGGATCAAAAATAAAGATGATGATTAAGATCATTTACCCTGTTTCATCATAAGCAACTTCTCAATCAGATGAAAATACCTTCAGATGTAAAACTAACAGGGGTGTTGAATAATTGTGACGTTAACTTCACCCACATTTACACAGATATTCTGAACTTTTTGTGCAGACTTGCAGAAAGGAGTAGTTGAGTTGAATGTGGTGCAGTGCATATAAAATGATCTCAGATATTCATACACAGCATATTTCTCAAAGTATTCGCTTATGCATCCAAATCATTGAATTAATGTGTAGAAAGGTGCAGAAACTCCGGGCCCCTAGGCATGTAGACTGATCTACAGTCCATATGGGACTTTTCCTTGCAAGTAAATGTAATACAATTAACTAATATCAGTGTTATAATGAAGTAAAAACTACTGGTAAACAGAGTAGCTCAGCCATAAAGTGGTAGTAACGTGACGTCACAGAGTTGGCTCATTGGATGCTGCAGAGACACTAGCTACACACCTCAACATTTAAGGAGCTTAAAGAAATGGGTTTCCATGACCTAGCCTCTGCATCCAAACCTTAAAGCACCAAGATGCAGAGCGTAGACTGCTGTGATGTGAAGCAGAGCACTGGACCAGTAAGGCTTTGGCACTTTCCTGGTGGCATTGAGCCACGTGGAAAGTTTGGTGGAGGGAGCACGACCCCGGGCTCACACTGAAAGTGGTGCAGATCCGGTTGTGGCGGCGCGAGGAGCCCAAATAATTAAAAACCAATGTGTCCACTCACATCTGCTGCATGGGGGTCCAGTTACCAAGGCCGTGAAGGAAGTTTGACCGCACGCCGCAGTGGTCACCGGATCAAGCCCCTGAATTTCACGAGCTAAACAGGAATAAACAGGATAAAGTTCTGGAGAATTTCAGAATAAAATCACCGCACCGACTTAAACAAAACGTTGATGCAGAAACACGAAGAAACAGCGGGGATTTTGGAGGATGAAATAGAATAATAAGTGCATGGATAATGGGTTTTACCCTAGAAAATGAAAATCGTGGCTGTTTTTTAATCATTCATGAGGGACAGCAACAGAAAGGACCACATGAACTTTTGTTCTCACCAGCGCTGTTGCTTCCAGGCGCCGTACCCACACGGCGCCTGGAAGTAGCGTGGGTCAGGGTTTGTGGAAAACTGAAGCCCACACCGTATTCAGTGTGAAATGAACCCCTAATACTGCAGCAAACCAAGACAGTTTGGACAATTTTGTCCTCCCGCCTTTCTGGGAACAGCTTTGAGATTCTCACTTTTAGCTTCAGCCTCCTTCAGCTTGGACTACTAAATCGCTCCTTGTTCAGCAGCTCCAAAGCAAATACTGTGATGTAATTGTCCAAAAAGAGTAATGGAAAAATGAGCGGCTTGAAAAATATGATTCTAAAGATTTCTGCACAGCACCTGCACAGACTCCATTCACATTTTCTGCCTTCATAGAGACTCCACGTATACAACAAAAATGGATTTAAGGCTAAAAAAAATGGATTTTTCATGATATGTCCTTTTATACGTGATAGAACACGTTTGAGATGAATTGAAGCAAAAATTGTTTTGCAGGCCTTCTATTCCAGCTTCAGTGTCTCTCCTGGGAGAATGGTCAGATGTTCCCTAAACCCTCAAGGCAGAATTCCTAGTAGGGATGCGGGAATATGAAAATTTGGGTTGATATTAATTTCTGAAATTAAAATGTCTGTAACTCATATTTACCAGAATTGCATGTATTTCTCTTTCTCTTTTTCCCATGAAAAATTGACCAGACTGCTGACATTGCTTATTAGCTTCGGTTAAACTCCCCACAACCCCGCGCTGCATCACCTTCACTGCCAACTAACCGGCTGATACTGATGTTGGTGTCAATATATCAGGCATCCCTGTTTCCACAGAGCAGTTCTAGCTGCAAACAGTGAGGAAACACATTTTGTGAGCTTGTTCTAGTTTCTTATAAACACAACAGTGTGTTCCCAGAGATAATAAGACAAGTTAAAAGCATATACTTCTGATTTTATTTTGACAAAAGAAATCTTCAGATGATTTCTGTCCTTCTTGATGTCAGAAAATAAAATAAAAAAAGCCTGTTTTGACATCATAACAATCCAACATATATAGTAATACCTTCAACTGGTACTTACTTACCTAATTAAAAAAAAATGGGATAAATTACTTAAAAATGCACCTAAAAATTGTCATAAACTTATATTACATATTCAACTTCATTATTCTAATTCTGTTTTTTTGTCTTATAATTTAACTATATAATCTTCATACTACTCAGCTAGTTCAGTTGTATTTTAAGTTTTACGTTCTGTTTTCTTAATGTTTGATTGAATTGTTTTATAAACACGCCGTTTATTAAAAATTACAGGCAGAATAACATTTTGGATTAACTTATTACATTCAAAACAAAGACTTAGAGATCTGGCAGATGATTAAAAATTTATTAAAAACTTCGTAAGCAGATGGAATCTGTCAGTTGTAAAATAAAACATGTTTATTCTTCGTCTGTTAAAAGCAATTACTTAATGAACATCTAACAATAACATTATTTTATTAGTTGTACAACATTTAATAGTTACGTCATGCCTATTGTTAAATCAGCAGAAATCGTGCAGCAGAACTTCTTCCATCGCCGTTCTGATGGAGACTCAATGCATAGCTAACAAACTGCAGGCAGAAAAAAGGCGAGCGCCGTGCATTTACCAATTCACGTCTAAAAGCCTTTCCTTGTACTTGATCCAAAAGCGCTTTTACTCACCCGTTTGTTCTCTTGTTGGTCTCCCTCCAACCCCCCCCCCCCACTCCTCCCTCCATCCGCCATTCTCTTCAAGGCTGGGTTTAAATATGAAGCTGATTGATTATTATTTAAGGATCTGACAGTAGTGCAGCCTCTCCAAGGCTTCCTGTCCGCATGTGTACAACCTCTTAACGCGGCCTCTCTCTGCAGATGCTCATGTTATAGACGTTGATTTACAAGATAAAAAAGGGGGGAAGCACTTTAAAATAGCATACTTTAGCTTAGTTTATGGATTTATTTCCAACTACAGTTCAGACATAAGTAGCTTCGATACAAAAGGGCTCTTAATAAGTAGACTATGGTGGTAATAAAATAAATCAAGAAGCAAAAATGTAGATCCATACAATCAGGATCTGCATTTTATTGCCCCGTTTTAATTATATTGATGTTTTACTGACTGTATCACTATAAGATTTTCTTTACATGTAAAGTGTTTTATAAATAAAATGTATTATTGTTATAGGATATTGTACCATAAAACAAAAACACTAATATCAGTGAGGTTATTCTCATCGTGATTCATCTGAATGATCCGCTCTGCGGAATAGGAAATGTTTAATCCTGAATAAAAATCTTAGTTAAGAAAAACTATTTGAATTGGATCTGAGAATGAACGTGTGAACAAAGCATATTTTTTGCTTTATATGCAAAAGCATATTTTTTGCCAAATATAACAACTTTCTTTGTTATATTTTCTGTTATAATAAAGTTATAATATTGGGGGAACTAGCAACAACAAATAATGTTTGGAAATATACAATTTTGGAAAGTAAATCATTTAGAACAAGAAAACAAAAACAATATGTTAGAAATGGCAGCAATGCAAACTAAACAAACCAAAACAAAACACGACCAATCATAAAATAATATATTCAGGTGATATTTGAAAGTATATTTTACTCCACCATACTTTAGTAGTAGAAGTAGTTTAGTTTATTCGATCTTGAACATCAGTTCATCAAAGTTCAGTAACATTCATTAAATTAGCTTTTAAATGATAAATGCTACAATCATAGAAAAGGTTTAGGCTGAAGCTATTCAGCTTATAAGTGCCTACCCCTTAATTCTTAAATTCCACTCATGGTTTCAGTGTAGAATATGTTTTACCACATACTCAGTAAACCATATTTAATAGAAGTTATTATTTTAAAAATACAATAGTCAAATGCGTGTTTTTGCAAGATGTCTTTCTAAATGTTTAATAGATAAATCACTTGGAGCTTTAATAACCAAGGAGAAAAAAACTGAACAATTAGAATCAGAAAAGCACGGATCAGTTTTCCTTCATCGCAGATTCTTGTGAAGCGCAGACATGGACTATAAACACCTTTTTCACATCAAAATGCAAAACATTTCCAGATTTCTCTTTCAGTCTCCAGCCCATGTTTAATAAACGGAAATGCAAAAGGATTAATTTAAAACAGGCATTCTATACAGCTATACATCAGGTATCTGCACATGCTGCATAAAAAGATGCCTAACTAATTTTCTCATAGTTTGGCACTAGTTCAGGCAAAAGTTTAGTTAGGATTAACAAAATGATCTCTATTTGCTAAATGCCAGAATGATGGGAGCGATTTGGCAGAACTGGTGTAACTGGGTCAGGTTTATAAGCACCCACAACTTCTCGGCTCTGCCCATAAAATGTTTAAGGCCCTGAGATCAGGGTTTAGTGATGGCCACTCAGAAACGTTGACTTTATTGTCCTTGAGGCACCAATTGAGCCGTCTGCTTTGGGTCATCGACTACTTAAGAAACTAATTTCCACCCAAGTTTTAAATTCCTGTTTCATCTATAGAAATTTTCACATTCTCCATCTTATCATAATTTTTTTTTGTCTTATCTGATTGTATGTTACCTTTTTCCACATATTGTTTATTCTATCTGATGCCATCCGTGTTATGGACTGCAAAACAACCTAACACGGTGCTGCCACTGCTCTACTCCACATTTTGGATGGTGTTCTCGGGTTTGCAAACCTTTCCTGGTTTCTTCCAAATGTTAGGACGGACATTTTAGTGTGACACTTTTGACTTTAGTTACATCAGAATATGTTTCCAGAAATGAAGCTCCCCAGGTTGTACTTTTAGAATAATGGCTTCTTCCTCTGAGTGGCCTTTCAGCTTGTATCCGGACATTAATCCCTGTGGGTAATGGCACTCTGTCACCAGCATCAGCGACATCTTCACAAGGTCCTTTGCTTTAGTTCTGTGGTTGATTTAACAGTTTCACACAAAAACAATCTCTAAGCTCAAGATGTCATACTCACCAAGCTGGTGCAGGTCTGTGCGTGTCCTTCTTCCCTCTGCAGGGTGTCTTTCCACAGCTGCTGCCTGTGAAGCCTGATCAGGTGGTGCTTAAACCTGTGGGAGGACACCAGATTGTTAGCTCGCTGTAACCCAGGTTATACTTAGAAGTTATACTTTGCATCAAATTCTTTTCTTACCTGAGTGCTTTGTCTCCATCCCTCAGAGTGCCGGTTCTGATCTGCGTTTGCTGCTTTCCACTCCGGAGAGAAGCCTTCCAAGAAGAGTTCCTTGAGTGGATTCAACCACCAGTCCTTCTGCAGCTCCTGGGGATCTCTTCCTCTCAGGCTCAGCTGTTGCTCCGCTCGCCTACCTCTCACTCGCCCATCCTCTCTCCATCACCTTCTGCCTCCTAGCAGATATTAGAGGACCACTCGCTGCTGCCGATCCCAGCTTCTGTGGGTAGCTCTGCTCCCCTGGAGATCGTGTTTGCCTCAGTAAGGCTCTCTTTTCATCCTGCAAAGTCCTCGTAATGTCAGCTGCTCCCATATCAACGCTTTACACCCCAGAGACATCAGCCTTTCTCATTAATAAACATGTTAAACTGTTACATGTTTCTGTAATTGTCATCTGCTCCTGAGCCCGTTGCCTGCATAATAACACAGCATCTCGTCTTTTTCGTGATCCTACTTCTTTTTGTGGTCAAAAATTTGATGGTTTACCCTTTTTTACAATATTTATTTTGTTACCTTTTTGTGAACCTTTTTGTTCACATTATGGACTCACTGCATCATCCAGTTTTCCTCTGAAGCTAGAAAACACTTACAGTGAATGAAACTGGAAAACATAACACATCCACTGGTACCTTTCTGGTGTCTCGTTCTGATGACAGTAAGGGCGGCAAATACAGTTTCACGTTTAACTGATATTTTAAGATAAAATCCTTCTGAAAGAAAAATGTTAGCAGAACTATGCTATAGGTAAATTATTTAATTACCGTATTTTTCGGCCCACAAGTCAGACATTTTTTCATTGATCGGCTGATCCTGCGACTTACATTCATGTGCGACTTATATATCAAATTTAAATGGTAATTCATACTGACCAACATGAACCAAGGAGTAAACATTACCGTCTACAGCCACCAGAGGGCGCTCTAGGCTTGTGAAAACGATCCTGCTTCTGTACCACTTAAAAATGAATTGAAACATTAACTTATAGACAATGAAGACTGAACATGTTTGTAAGTTGTTTTGTTGTTTCACTATGGATTGACGCAGCGGAGCGTTGTGTGGTGCAGCTCGCAGCGCTCCGCTGACATAACCCTGTTATTGGGCTGTTCATGAAGCTAACAGCAGCTAGCGCTAGCTTACAGGTCTGTTGTCCGGGCGGTTTACAACTTCTCTGATGCACGTGAGCTTTATGTTGCTCTGAAAGATCTGCGTTGTATTGTTAGCTTAGCATGTAGCACTGCTACGCTCACGGTCTAATTTCAGTGTAAGTTTGACAACTTTCAGCGTAATAAGCCGCTGAAATGCGCTGACAAACCCATTCTGGGTTGGAAATGGTTCCTTGTACTTCATTCATCCTCCTAGGTATGTTTCATATTACTCAGCCCATTGTGGATGCAACTGTGTAATTTAATAAATTGCCTTATCAGATTAAATGTGAGATTTTAGTCTTGGATTGTGTGAAATACATTTCTAAATAAATGTGACTTATATATGTTTTTCTCCTCTTTATGACAAAATTTTTGACTAATGAAATTTATATTCCAGAGCGACTTATAGTCCAAAAAATAGGGTATTGTTTTTCATTTTAACAAAAGTGCTATATTAGGAAAAAGAGCTCCCCTGTCTGTCTTTCTTTGCTGCTGTGCTTTCTTACTTTTACCAGTGCTTTTGTCAGTATGAACAGAGCAATAAACACAACCACAGGACTCTTTAATCACACATTTCATATCTGGGGACTGGGCCCCAGCAGGACGTCATGTCTAGGAACACCCCTGAATCTTTGCATTAACATGTTCCGGTTGGAGGAAGAGACAGAGACTGCTAAAGATATGGATGTAAGATGGTGAAGTCTCTAAAACAGGGTGCATCATGCACTGTTCCCTGTGGTGGGTTCCTAACCAGCGTGTCTATCTTTGACACCCCGCTGGGTCCATCAATCAACACAGAACAAAGACCCAGAGGGAAATGAGACAACGGTTGTCTGTCAAAAGTCCAGAGTTTTCAAATTATTGCAGGATGAACATGATTGCATGGCTCATGGGAACTTACTGAAGTTTGTATTACAATGAATGCGATGGATTGTATTTTGGATTATGTTTTCATGGAAATCACAAACAAAATATTGGATGCAACCTGTTGAAGTGAAGTTAAAACTTTCTTTAAAACATGCTGCAATAAGTAATTGTTTTGTGTGTTTTTGTCATAAGAACAGGGTCTTTTTTCCGTCCTGGACATTTAATAAAACGCTGTACTATCATGTTCTAATTATGAGTCCAGCTGACAATGTTAAGTGATTTCTAATCTTTTAAATTTGATTACAGACATTTTTAAAGGAAACTAACGATATGTGTGGGCAGTAAACATAATTGCTCTGATTGGTTATTGTATTAGAAAGACTTTGTCTCCTACCTGAGTGAAGTGTGACTAAATTTACTCTCTTCTCATTTTGCTGTATCCATTTCTGGAAATCTGGAGGCGAACAAAACCCCGGAGCAGCGATAACTCAGGGTAATGACAGCTGCGGGAGAACAAGCAGGCTGAAAAGGGGTATTTTCAGGTAAATTATCTTACCTTCAGGTTTACAATTTGCTGTGATGATCAGTTTTTAGTATTTTTCTCTACCTTTATTTATTTATCATTTTCATTATTGTTGGTCAGCCGGTCTATTGAGACACTTTGATTTTTATGTTGGCAACTCACTGGTGTTTTTTTTTTTTTTTTAAGAAAAAGCTTTCAAAATTTGTGGCAACCCTCGAACACGCTGGTGGACACCAGCGGTGAGGGAAGCAATCAAGCTGAAGAAGGAGTCCTATGGGGCTTTACTGGCCTGTGGGACTCCGGAAGCAGCCAATATGTACCAGCAGTCAAAGCGGTAGGCGGCTCGGCTGGTCGCCGAGGCAAAATAAATAAATAAATAAAAGTAAAAATAATAATAATATATACGTATATATGTTTGGACGGTATGCATCCTGTTATAACTGGCATGCAACTAAGATTTCAAAAGAAGAACATCACGTTGTCAGCCAAATACAGTGGTACCAGCATGATGGTTTTCCAAAGTTGGGTTTAATAAAAATATTTAGAAGTTTGTTTTACTCCTGTGGCTTTTAGAGCCACCAGGTCATAACCCAACAGAGCACCGTTGAGATGTGGTTGAACAGATTTGCGTTATGGAGGTGATGCCGACCAATTGGCAGCAAATGAATAATGTGATGATTTCAAGTTGGACCAAAATCTGTGTTTTCTACACCTTGGTGAATGAAGAATTTTGACAGTTCTGAAGGCGAAAGGGAGTCCAATCTGGTGCTAGCCAGATGTGATTTTAAACATGGCTAATGAGGGTGAGAACTCTTTAGATAAATATCTCATAGCAAGTTCCTGGCCAAATATTTGACCACTGTTCCAGTCTTAATTAATATTTTCTAAACTGGTACGTTTTCTGGCAGTGACTCAGTTTTTAAACAAGGTTTTGGGTCAGGCTTTTGAGAAGTCATTTCCTGAAGCCTAAAGGTCCTGCAATAAACTCTCAGCAAGCTGTTATTTAACACATGATAAATAACATCCCTGATTACATTCAAGTGTTTTGCTGTTGTACATTCATTTTTTTTGCATGATTCTGAATCTGACCAAAACTCCAGTTACTTCTTATAGTGGCCATGCTTTTCAGCTTAATAAAAATCAAACTGTTACCCAGAGATTGAGAGTGTTTTATTTCCTTAAGAGGCATTTTAAACTAAATACTTTTCATGTTTGTGTCTGTGATAAATTGTCACACTGAGGGCTTGGAAAATGGAAGAGATACTAAATGAGGCAAACACAATGCAATTTCTCAGAAAAGGGACATTTAAAATCCTTTTAAAGCGTAGTTCAGCCAAGGAAACCTGACATCCGGAGACTAATTTCATACAGTGAACAACATCGGTAGGCTTGCATTGTAGTTTGAACCTGACCCTGTTGAGCTGCCGCTGTCCGTGGTCCTGGACAGTCAGTTTACCCTTGTTATATATTTATAATAAGGGTATATATTTATAAAAAAGGGTATTTATAATTGAAGAAATAATTGTCCATAGTACATTAGTTCTACAGTTGATACACATGGGCTTTTCCAGATATTAATCAAGACTATCTTGGTATTATTTACATCTTACCTTTGTGCCATTTTAAAAAATTACCAGTAAAGTATATATACTTATATACTTTATGAGTGACTAAAGTTTATGTCAGACTTGATCGTTTAAAACAACCCAAACAATTTGATGACGTAATTTTAAACAAATTTCAATATAGACTGATGTTCCATCTCATACAGTGTGCTAGACATAATTATCAACAGAGCCTTTACTGTGACTAACTGTATGTACTCTCTTTCATTTAGACCTGAAATCGGACTCAAAGCTTATCTGCTTAGTAATGTTTCTCTTCTAGATGCAGCCACTAAAGGAGCCACCATTACCTTTTTGCTTTTTTCCCCACATATAAAGTACTCCTGGATCACTGTTTCTGTACTATCTTTATGTTTCTGCTCTCTCCACTCTAACCCCCAGTCCTTTGTGGCTTCACGCTGAGCCTGGTACTGGTTCTGCTGGGATTTTCTTCTCCACTGTCGCTACATGCATGCTTGGTATGAGGGATTGCTGCAGCGTCAACAACACAATGCCAGCGACTATCCTCTGTGGCTCCACATGCATCCAGGAGGAGTGAATGCTGAAAGTCAATGACTCGATGCTACCTGCTGGCATTCCTTAGACAGAAAACTTTTAACCAACCTGGATGATTCAATCGATTTGACTTTGTAAAGTGCCTTGAGATGACGTGTTGTAAATTGGTGCTAATTAAGTAAACTGAATGGTTTAGAAGTGGATCTAAGAGCAACTCGTTTTGAGGCGGTCTCTTTAAATCTAAAGGAGGTACTTCACACCCCGGCACCCTCCAGTTCGCCCTCCAGAGTGTTCCACTCCACTCTGTTGGGTCATTTTTGCATTACGCTGGGGGGACAGTGTGGTGAATTGTGTGGCTTAATACACCCAACAACCAAAACAAACTTGTAACTTTGGTATCCTTCAGTTTGAACTACAAAATTACTGCGAAATATAAGCATGGTAGATTTGTGAAATTGGTTAACCGGATTTCCATGACCCTGTTTAGCAGTTCTGCAGCAAATATTGCGACATAATAGAAAAATAAAATAAAATAATAACACAAATATGACCCAAAGAGAATATAAAGATATCCACATAGCACCTGGACAGACTATATTAAACTTTTCTGCACCCCTAGAAACTCCAAGTTCACAACTAAATACATATAATATCTGAAAAAAAGTGGATTTTGCTTGATATGTCACCTTTAAGACCATCTGCTGTGCTTTAATATTTGGTTCGGGTTTAATTAAAAGTTGAGAATTGGCGCTAGATAAATTTAACTGAATTGAATCAAAGTCTTCCCTGTTCCATGTAGTAGCCTTGGTCCACATGTTTCTTCAGAACAGGCTAAGCCAAACTGTCCCAAAGTTCCTGAGCTCAGTCCAATCTTTCCAGCAGCTGGAATCACAAACAAATCCAGGTCTGAAAACCAGCATGTGCTACAAAAACCTTTTGCAACCATGCATAACTTTTTATGCTTTACTAATCTTGGGGGAAAAAAAGATCAGTGGGAAGGTCATGTCCAGGAACAGGAGGAAAAACTAAAAATCAGGCTAATTTCATATCATTATATAACAAACAAACTGTGCCATACGTTGTTATTTAATTAATTGTTTGACCAGGATTTGAATTATGATCCTTACTATTTGGACGGCAACTCACTGGTCCTTACTATATCCTCTCTGAATGAAAGATTGGACCTCACCACTAGATAACACATTTCTCTGGCATTGTAAGACATTAAGACACATTTATAGATCAGCCAATGTGCACCACAAGTATTTAAGTGCGGTAAATTACCAAAGTAGAGGAAACACAAGCGCGTTAAGGTAATGCACCCTGCTTTTATTGCATGATGTTTGAATGTACTTGTTTTGCATGATTTGTTGCTTCCTATGCTCTTTTTAAGCTTCTAACTGCTTTGCTGCAGCTCTCAGACACTTTCCCCGTGAATGAGTGCCTTGTCCCTCTGCCATATCTGCTGAGCTAAGACCCGGGCTGAAGGAGGCGCAAACGGAAAAGTAATTAAGCCTGCAGATAATTTTGATGACAGCAGCAAAAAGGGTGATTGGGCTTATGGCCAGTGATTGTGGTCAGGACACTATGACCCCTGCTCATGTGCAGAGTGACTAAGAGGGATGAGGGTGGGGCGCGGTATGTGTCCCGGGGGGGCTGACCGGGTCTGATCATATAGACAGCATATGTGCGATAGACAGTGGTGGGTCTCTGAAGCGGCTGATGTGAGCAGTTTGACAGATGGTCAGTGAAGGCATGCCGAGTTCAACTATCAATGTGAAAGGGTTTAGGAAAGTGGATTTATAGATCATAAAATGTGACAGTTTGAAGGTTCATTGCTTTTTAGAAGAATTTTTTTTTTCAAACAAAGATGGTTGGTGGAGCAAAACAAACAAATTCAAATGATTATAAAAGAATTAAAAGAGTTCTCAGTTCAGCGTACGGACCCCACAGGAACCCAGTCAGTATCCTCCTGGTTACCCCATGACAACTTCCATAAGTATGAATTCTAACATAAGGAACCCAGTTATTTTCTCATAGTTACCCTGCAATGTATCCTACAGCTACCTTGTCAGTAATACCACCGGTTCTGTGTGTGTAAGTATTATTAATGACATTCATTATTACCATTTATCCTTTAAGTACCTGCAGATAACCATAGAAAAAAAACATATGCCTTCTACACTACAGGCACACTGGAAAATATCCTCAGGGTTACTCCCAACGGTAACCTGTAAGTACACCCATGGATACCACTTAAATATGATTTTTACGTGTACTCCATAAATTCCCATAGCTCCTCTGTAAGAAATTCAGTGGAGCTATGGGAAATCAGAAATGTGTAACTCAGCATAATCTCTGTTCTGTTTAAAATTGTGATAGTTCTAGTTTGAACCACAGAGCACGTATAATACTGCTTCCTGTTTCGTTTCGGTCCAGTTCAGGTCTTTTTTCTTTCTCTCACAGTTCTCGGTTCCTTTAACCGTTCACACATGAGTTCTACTCAGATGATTGTCCCTGACAATGTGTCACGTATTCTCTGTTCTCCCTTGAATCGCTGTGTCTCCTCTTTTGTCTTGGTATCGGCTCCTTCTGTCTAGCTTCTTCTTTGTTTCCACTTTCTTTCTGTTCTATTGATTCCCTGCAATGCTGCAAGTGTTGTTGTGTTTTTTTTTTAATCTGCCTTCTCAATCAGCTCCGTGTTGGAGTGCTCCAACTTCACCGGGGCCACGTTCAGTGAAAGGTAGAGCTCTTATCAAGTTTGATTGGTTTCTTATAATTTACTGTAGTCAGACACTCATATATCAGGCCCAGAGCAAGGCCAGCTTTCCAGGTCACAATGAGCGAAATGCAAATGAAGTTTTGTGAAGGAGTGTTATGTATGTTTCAGTGATTGCATGTTGCTAGCTCCCCGTTCACATCCACTTTGACGCGCGTCAGATTTCTCTGGAATCTACCGGTGAACGGTCGTGAACTCTCGAACAATCAGCGATCGTCGATGCAGAGTGACGCTGCTGCAGGCGAAGGAGCGTGTGCACCCAGGAGCAGCCCTGACTTCTTGGGTCTGCTCCCACACCCTCACCTCCAACCCCTCCCACCTCTTATCATTCTCACTGAGGTGTCTGGTGACTTTGGCCCATGTTAATATGTTGCTCCTCCCTTAATGGCGAAGGAGTTGAGGAGAGAGGGAGGCAAAGAGGAGAAGCTCCAGCCCACCACCAGCATGTCCCCAGGGGCCTTCAGTCTGCTCGTGTGCCGGCCCCTCCTGCTGCTCAGTACAGCTGTGGCTCCCTATCAACCCCTGACCAGCTGGGATCTCAACCCTGCCAGAGAGGCGTGTTGGGGGAAGCTCTCCACCACTCTTCATTAACTCTTCATTAGGTGAACCACTCAGATCCTCAACTCCCGCTACCTCTCGCGCGGCACTCCAGAGATTCCCTCCAGAGAGATGGACGTGGCACCCAGGGCCCTGGTGCTTCTCCTGCCCCTGGCGCTCACCCTGCTCAGCCTGTCGCCTGCGCCCGCTCTGGGAGGATGCCCGTCTGCTTGCCGGTGCTCTTTTGCCATGCTGCAGTGCCTAGAGCCCAACGGGATGAGCAGCATCCCGCCACTGGCGCCTCAAGAGAGTGACAACGTGACAGAAATGTGAGTATGGGCTCCCGCCTGCTCTGCATGTTACCTGAGTAAGCATGCACCCACGTGCTTTAAAGTTGGCTTTTCAGGTGATTTCTCTGGTCCCTGACTCCTCGTTGGTGCTGAAGTAGCTCAGATTGTCTCAGTTGAGAGTTTTGGGATCCTTTACAGCTTTTAGGTGTGAAGGCATGACCATTTGGTAGTTTTGGCTTTTCCTCTAAACAAGGATTTTACTTTTTGGTAGTTTAGGATTGATCATGTCCCATAAAGTCCAGGTGAATGATGAGTAGAAGATCAAGCAAAAAAGTCAAAATGTTGTCAGGTTTAAGCCAAGATGAGCCATTCAGCAATCATACAGCTGCATATGGAGCAGCTGTACTTTATTCAGACAGAAGGTTGATTTTGCTAAAATTTTCATAAACGTTTAAAACCACGTTTGAAATATTCCTTATCGTGTCTCTCAAATGTAGATCCCCTCAATGCAAAGTAAACTCTCTGGTACCCAAGGTGTAGGGATATGGCAAGAATTAAGGCAAAGGGAAGGTTACAGACCCAATTATAGATGTGGTAATTTATTGTGTTTTACACTTCAAATAAAAAAAACTGAAAAATAATCAAATTCAAAGCATTTACTAAACTATAACAGTAAAGTTTCAGCAGGACATAAAAAGAAAGGGATTATTGCCAATTCAACACATACAAAGAAAACACCCAGATAAAGTAATCTTTGACTTTTACTGGAAGGTTGTTAATGTTTTTAGTCCTGATTTAAAGGACTTTAGTCGCCTCTGCTGTCGGGACAGACCAGTGGAAACTGAGGATTTGCTTTAAGGGTTTTTCAAAGTGTTCCTTTTGTTATTACTGAGAATTTAGCTCTGATTTACTAAAGAAACCCCCATCTAACTCTACAGAATTAGTAAAACTTAATATTGCAGAATATGCTTTTTATTTCTTTGCAATAAGATGAACCTATTTCTTCTTTATTTAAAGTCTGTTAAATACACTTTAAAGACCCTCTTTGGCTCTTAACAAGTGTTAGCCAAAACCGAAGAGTATATCTAATTTATTTTGTTGCTTAAATGTGAATTTTGTCTTTAAAGTCTCGACTCACCTTCTGAAACACAATACGGATGAGCTCTTACTTTAGAGGCTGGTTTACATTGATGTTGGTGCATCTTTGCAATCAAACCTCTGGTGTGTTTCTATAATTACCTGGTTGATAGACAGATTAGCAGCAGTGGGAGCGTGTTTGAATAAAAACCCGGCTAAGATTGGAGACTTCTCGCTCAGCAGCAGGAGCACGTCTGCGGCAGAGGACTGTTATTTAACGTCGGCTTTTTAAAACTTTGCTCGGAAAAAGCAGCAGAAAGTGACCACCTGTGATTTAAAGAGAGCTGCTGTATTATTAAGCAACCCACCATCAGCTCCAGCATGGAAAACTAAATGTCACACTCTGCACCGACACGCTGTTCTCTCTTTGTTCCCGGACCTGGATCGGAGCAATTAGCACTTGTTAAGAAGGAACTACATTTGTGAAACGCTTTTTTCGGCTGAGCAAGTCAATTTGCTGCCAATTTCTTTCAACTACGTGCCACTCTCCTCCTCTCTTCTTCCTCCTCTCTCTCTCCTACCTCGAAAGGTATTTCCTTGTATCTGCAGCCGTTTCACAGAGCTCAGGCTCGACAGTCTCTCTTAGTTGTTCAATCAATAAGAGAGCGGGCTTCTGTTTACCAAGCTGCTCCTACATGCCAGCAAACAACAACACTTCTCCGTATTGGCAGTGCGGGGAAATAAAGGCGATGCACGGAACAAACAAGGGCCCATTAGCTGCAGAACAGAGGCCGAAATTTATCATATGCACGGTTGTAAATTAAATTTTGTGGATTGCCAGTCAGTGCCCCCACCCAGGAACAATAGATGATATACGACCTACTTGGCTCAATCCGATAAGTAAGGCCGATGGGCGATCCTGGGCCCACCTGCCCTGTAATCACATTACTGCAGCGCGGGTCAATCAAACATGAATATAAACGTTTTGTGTGTGGAAGCTGACAAACAGGGAAGTGGGAACTTGAAACAATGCCATATGCTGAAAGTACAGCAGGTACACTATAGAAAATATGTTTATTCAAGTGATGCTTTTATATAGCCCTTCCACTCGTCACACTTCAGAGTGAGAAAACGACAAGCTGTGCGTCGAGTCAACTTTATTTATGGCACTTTTCAATCAGGGATACGTCTCAAAAAGCTTTACGGAATAAAGGGTAAACTTTAGAGGACACAGCCAAAGAAACAAAATTAATACCTACAACATTTAAAGAAAATTTGATTGTGGAAAGAAAATATTAACCAAACAAGAATGACGGTAAAAGTTAGCAAATGCAATTCAATTAAATTTTATGTATATAGTGCCAATTCATGAAACATGTCATCTCAAGGCACTTTCTTAAGTCAAATTCAATCAGATTATACAGACTGGATCAGATTATATAGATTAGTCAAAAAGTTTCCGCTCCAAGGAAACCCAGCAGGTTGCATCAAGTCTCTCCAAGCAGCATTCACTCCTCCTGAAAGAGCGTAGAGCCACAGTGGACAGTCGTCTGCATTGTTGATGGCTTTGCAGCAATCCCTCATACTGAGCATGCATGAAGCGACAGTGGAGAGGAAAACTCCCCTTTAACAGGGAGGAGAACCTCTAGCAGAACCAGAACCAGGCTCAGTGTGAACGCTCATCTGCCTCCACCCACTGGGGCTTAGAGAAGACAGAGCAGAGACACAGAAAGCACAGAAGCTCACATTGACCCAGGAGTACTTTCTATGTTAGATGGTAATAGTGGATGATCTGCCTCCCCTGATGATGTCACAGCTAACAGAACGCCAGACCAGGTGTACCTTCTATGAAGAGAAAATGACAGAGAACAAAAAGTTAAAAGCTGAAATAACAACAAACAATGCACATTGGAGAGCAGTAGGAGAACTCAGCAGAGTGAGAGAAATAGACCCTGATGTCCTCCAGCAGCCTAAGCCTATAGCAGCATAACTATAGAGGTAGCTCAGGGTAACATGAGCCACTCTGACTAGCAGCTTTGTCACAAAGGAAAGTTTTAAGATTAGTCTTAAAAGTAGACGGGGTGTCTGCCTCACGGACCAAAACTGGGAGTTGGTTCCACAGGAGAGGAGCCTGATAGCTAAAGGATCTGCCTCCCATTCTACTTTTAGAGACTCTAGGAACCACCAGCAGACCTGCCGTCTGAGAGCGAAGTGCTCTGTTGGGAACATACGGGGTAATCAGAGCTCTGATATACGATGGAGTTTGATTATTAAGGGCTTTATACGTGAGAAGGAGAATTTTAAATTCTATTCTAAACATAATAAATGAAATAAAGACCACAGGAAACTGAAGAAACCTACCCTGACATGTAAAAAAAAAAAGGATACGCCACATATTTCAGTCGTTAGTAAATAAATACAAACAAAGCAAAAATGGAGGAACTGTGTGAAGAATTGTCAAAAACACATTTCTCCCCTTTCTGCTTCCACGGGATTCAACTGGGAAGTCTAATCTGACTAACCAAACGCAGCTGACTGTCTGAGGTCTCTATGGAGCCCATTTAGCATGATTAATGTTAGGAAAGTGACAAAAACAAACATATGGCTTGTTTGGAATATCTAAGAAAAAAGTCTCTTCTCTATACATAAAACAGAGTGACAAAGAGTTGCAAAGTTGCGTCTTAATAAACCACAAAACCTTTGAATGTATAAGATCTAGATATAGATGCATACGTACAACTACCTCATATATACAGAGTGTCAAACACGGTGGAGCAGGGATGGTGATTTGGGCTCGTTTTTCCACAACAGGACCTGAACCCTCGCAGTAATTGAGTTGACGATGAACTCCTCTTAATATCAAAGTATTTCAGAGTCGACAGTGAGGCCGGCACAAAGTTTATAACTGAGTCTGATCGAAATGCTCAGGTGGGACCTTAAATAAAGCGATGTAGAAAGAAATGGTTGCAGACCTCAAAGAGCTTAAATCGTGTCCTCCATGGAGATGCGTGACGCTCAGAAGGTCAGACAGACAGAAAACAACTTCTGAGGGTTATTCCTGCTCAAGATGGTCCTCAAAGCCGGGCATGCAGCCTGTGTGTTTCCAAAGAAAAAAACTTTTTAAACTAATCAGGGATTAACATATAAAAAGCAAAATGTTGCAACAACCTTTTCACAAAAAGATGCAGACCCTGACGTAAAATTTTACTTTTTTTGAAACAACCTTTCATTTCATTTCAGTCTTTAGTCTTTTTCATCATCATTTTCCATGATTCAATGAAGCTCCTGGGATATTTATAGCATTTACTCCTTTGTATCCTTTATCTAAATCCTTAAGAAATCAATGTACAAAGGTATCTATCAGAAGCAGGTTAGAAAGAAAAATGGCACATCAGTTCACCACAGCACAGTAAAGACACTGACCCATAATTAGTAGTCAGGGAGGCCAGGACGTTACAGCAAGCCACAAGAAAATGCTAAAGTTACCACTAGGGAGGAGCAACGTTGTGTTTTTCTCACGCTCCTGAAATTTTGCTGAAAACTGTGATATGGTTTGAAGAGACAAAACTTGAACTTATGAACCACTTAACATCAGCAAAACAGCAGCAGTGGAAGATGACAGTGGCAGGATCCTACCGTGCATTTCCTATTCTTAAGAAGAAACTGGGGTTTTTGTCAAGGCATGAAAACCTCCAGATAACAGCCAGTTCTGGTCCAAAAGCTTAGATGTTTACTACTAAGCTGTAGATAAGGACGAGTTTTACTTTTACCAGCACGGTGAGTCCAAACGTACATTTAAATCAACATAAAAGGGCCTTATGTAAGAAAAATTTAAATTTCTAGCCGGAGTTCAGATCTAAATCTGACAGAAAATATGTGGGGTCACCTGAAGATGCTTGGGTACAGCAGATCTCCTCACAGGCTGATAGATTCAAAGAGCTTTTGCAAGTAAGAGAGGGCAGAACTTGCAAAGTCAAGAGGTGCGATACTGACAGACTTCTTCTAAAGAAGAGTGAATGCTTTAATTGAATATAAAGGTGTTTAGGGAAGAAAAGCTTTTGAAACAATTCATCAAGGTCTCAGTTTTTATATCAGAAAAGCCTGGTATGTAACGGGAATGTTAAATACCACCGACAGCCACTACATCTTGTTTTATGTGTACTCTATGGTGCACAGCAGCACTCCTCTGCTCTCCTCCATTCGTGTTTAAATTTGAAGAACCATTTCCCTTTCCACGTCAGTTCAGCCTCAGTTTGGTTTGGATTTTTTCTTCCATGGGGGGTCTGTTATGTTTTGTTGTTGGCTTTTTGTTACCAGCGAAGAAAAATTCAGCTTGAACCCCAACCTGTTTTACCCTCGTTTTAATACCTACAGAAAAGCTACTTTACAAGCCAAACTCTTTGCTGTTATCTCAGGATTTGCATCTGTGTCCTTGACAGCAACGATTCAGTCTGTGTTGTTTACCTGGCTGTTGAAGCGATCTCTATATGGCGTCTCCGTCTCTTTGAACATGTGGAAACCTTCTCCGCTGTGTGCAGTTTCCTTTTTGCAAACTTTCCAGCGTTTCAGTGGGATTCTGGGTAGAGATCTGGGACGGGTCTACCAGCTTAATAGAGCTAGCTTCTAAAGCTTTTATGCTTTCGAATAAAAGCTGCAGATTTGCTTTGTTTCTGGAAGGTTATTTGATAGGTTATCTCAAGACATAATGAAAGATTTACATTTTGTTAGACATTGCCATTTTGACATAATCTTATTAATAACCAGCAGAAATCAAAACTGACATTACACCAATCAAACCTTTCTAATAATTGGCTAGTAGTTTTTTTTGGATAGTTCTGCTGGAATTTGGATTTGTCTGTTAATGACTGAACCACTCTAAGGTTCAGTTATTGCCTATAAACAAATAAACATGCTGGGAAATTGAAAGAATACTTTCAAACTCCAGCTGCTAAGGGGATTGATAATTTTGTGCTCAACTGTGTGTATAAAATTGACTTTTGCCCCCATTTATACTTCTTTTAATTCCAATTTCGGGCCAGTTGTTTGATATAATATGACAGACTCTGATCTGATCATAGGTGCATTCATTCAAAACTCCTCTCGAGTCGGCTCAGTTTGACCTTCGTCTTCAGCAAAGCTGCAGGAACCCAGACTGGCCCTGGCTCCTTGTATCTCAGAGAATAGACTTTAAAATCCTTCTGTTAGTCTATAAATCCCTCAATTAGCACCTAAATCCATCACAGACTTGTTATCAGGGCATCAACCCTCCAGACCACTCAGGTCTTCTGGCTCCAGCCTGCTCTGCAGAACCAGAACCAGAACCAGACATGGAGAAGCAGCATTTAGTTCCTATGCTCCACTGATCTGGAACAAACTCCCAGAAAACTGGAAAAGTGCTGAAAGCCTGAGTTCCTTTATACCAAGATTAAAAACCTGTTAGGTTAGAGCTGCCCTTGAATGTTAATGTTCAATTTAAACAGTTTTATTTCACTGAAACATCATTAGACTTAGACAACTTTATTTGTCATTTTGAATGCACAGAGTGCGTACAGAACGAAATTACGTTTGCATACAGCTTGAAGAATCACAGGATAAGGTGCAGCGGGGATTTTTGTAATCAATTGAAATGTAAACAATCTCAACAATGTAAACAATGCAGGGGAAATAGACAGTGTGCGATTTCACAGTGTACAGGTGAGTATTATTAAAAACTACGTAGTTTACGAATGTGGTACAGAGTCCATTCTATGGCTGTTCAACAGTCTGATGGCATAGATTAGGTTTGTAGTCCAATTTACCTTGACCTGCTGCTATTCATGTTCAGCACTTTGAATTGTCTTGATGCTGAAATGTGAGTTTCATAGACTGTATTTTGTATATATAGACAATATTTCTATATATATACTTCTAAAAAAAACAATACACATAATATATATATATATATATATATATATATATATATATATATATATATATATATATATATATATATATAAGCTCCTGTCAGACATTATAGCGGCTAAGATAAGTGGATGCATGGATCAACACATGACAGAGGCCCAGAAAGGCATAGGTAAAAACACCAGAGGAACCAAACAGCAGCTGTTGGTTGACAGAACAGTCGCATTAGCGCGGCAAAAGCTGACAGACAAACCTGTGCACTTCCTGGATTGATTACAAGAAAGCCTACGACTCAATGCCAGCACTCTGGTTACCTTCATCGCAAACTCATGAGGCGATACAAAACCAACCTTGAGACCAACTTCATGCCAATTGCACAAATCTCTATCAAATGTAGAATATACCAAGGTATATTGGTATACCTTGGTATATCAGGCCTATGCTGTTCTGCATAGGCCTGAACCCCCTCAGCCAGATAATCAACAAGTCTGGCTATGGATACCGACTCAGAAACGGGGCCACTATCAGCCGACCACCTGTACATGGATGACAGCTGTACGCTAAGAGTGAGCGAGACATTGACTCACTGATCCACAACACCAGGATCTACAGAAGGGAGATTGGAATATCATTCAGTCTGGAGAAATGTGGCCGAATGGTGACAAATAGATGAAAGGTAATCCACACAGAGGGGATTGTGCTCCCAGAAGGGAGAATATCAGATGTTGAAGGGAGCTATAAGTATCTTGGAATACCAAAAACAAATGCAAACATGGCGAAGCCACGAGAAAAGCAGCAACAGCCAAATACGTGAAATGAGTAAGGCAAGTTCTGAGAAGTCAGTCCAATGGCAAGAACAAGGTCCGGTCGATCAACAGCTATGCCTTGGCAAGCTAGGTGCTAAGGAGGCAGCGGCCTAGTGGACATCAGAGCCACCACAGAAGATGAAACATCCAAGCTCCAAGAATATGTCAGGAAGATGGCCCCAAAGGATTAAATGCTCAGTGAATGTCTCAGACAATGGAAGCTGGTAGAGAAGGAACTGGAGGAACCATCATTTGAGGAAAAACCTCACATGATGGTAGCTGAAGTAGTTAATATGACCAAATCCTACCAATGGCTAGAGAGGGCTGGACTGAAGGACAGCAATGAAGCTCTGATCATGACAGCACAGGAGCAGGCCTTGAGCACCAGAGTAATAGAGGTCCAGATCTACCAGACCAGGTAAGATCCCAGGTGGAGGCGATGCAGACGCCAGAGAAACCATCCCGCATCTCATAGCTGGGTGTGAGATACTAGCAATGAACGAATACATGGAACGCCATAACCATGGGGCTGGTATAGTGGACAGAAACACCTGTCAGAATACCAACTGGAGACCCCCAGGTCAACATGAGAGTCACCTCCCAAGGTGGTGAAGAACGACAGAACTAAGATCCTGTGGGACTTCCAGATACAAACAGACTTAATGGTAACGGCAAATGTCCAACAAACTGGACATTGTGATCATTGATAAGCAGCAGAGGACGGCCGCTGTGATAGATGTGGCCGTCCCGAGTGATGGAAACATCAGGAAAAAAGAATCAGGAGTCTGTCTGTCTGTCTGTCTGTCTGTCTGTCTGTCTGTCTGTCTGTCTGTCTGTCTGTCTGTCTGTCTGTCTGTCTGTCTGCAGACATGAGCATTGTTGTGACATCAGTAAAATATAATAAATCAACAGGGTGCGATAATTTAGTTGGTAAACCTTTGTATGCAACCAGAGTTGAGCTACTGGCATAGAAATGTGTAAAGTCATAGTGTTAGGTTAGGCTCCTTTAATGAAATCTCTTAAGATGATTGGCTGAAGCAAACCGTCACATTTCCAGAGTCGATGCTATGAGGCTGCCTGTCAGTTAAAGGGGCCGGACAGATGGTGGTTAGTACCTCTGCAGCAGGCGTCTGCAACCTGTGGCTCTTTACACCTTCAGCTTTGGCTCTTAAAAACTGGTCAATGTTTCTAAATGTAAAGGTAATTTAAAATTGCTAGCTTTAGGAAGCATTTAGTTCTGCAATATATGCATAAAGAAAGAAAGAAACTAATGGTGTATAGATTGGAGATTTTTTCATTCCATCAGTCCGGAGAGGTTTTGCTGAAGATGTAATTTTTAGGAAGATTTTTCATCTGTCCACCAAAAAGATTCATAGTTTTTTTTGTCAAAAAATGCAAATCAGATCATCGGCATTGGCATCAGAGAGTCTGGATGTCAATCCAATTGGACATTTTTGGTATAAAGTAAAAAAACAAAAACAAATGACATCACAAATATCCACCCAGCAACCTGTTTGATGAAGAACATTGTTTTTCATCCGAGGAGTTCATGCCTAAAAGAATTGAAGCAGATTGATTGCAACAAAGGAATGGTTTCAGCTCATGATTTTATTTTTATTGCTACTGAAAAAATAAAAAATAAAACTGCTTACAACCCTGTAATGTATTGTACTTGTTATTTTGCCGTTCTTTTATAATCTAACCTTTTACTCCGACTCTGTGGTGAACCCTTTAAGTTGACCCTGAACTCTCGTTTTGAGTTCCTTTTTCCTGCTCAAGGAAATGTAATAATTTTGCTTTTCAAATATTCTACTTGTTTTCTGTCTTCTCCCTAAATAAAACATCAACAAAAGCTTAAGGTCAAGAGAAATTGTCCCTTAACTCTATATTTTTCTTTTTTTCTTTTATTAGCTACATTGAAAACCAAGCAGGTCTGGAGAATATAACAGACATCGACTTTATCCACTACAGAGAGCTGAAAAATCTGTAAGTACTTTATGTTTTCCTCCTTAAAACTTAGCATAAAGGTTGAATTATGAAATATAATCAATCCTCTGCTGTTGTTATGGCTATAAATGTCTTTTCTGATAAGCCATGTGCTTCTTATAATAACCCCAAGCCCCGTCAATATCTTCTACATTCACTCAAGTTTGAATTAAAATGCTGTAAAAGTTGAGTGGGGTCAAAGAGAAATGCAAAGATTGATGAACGCTCAGTTGTATTGATTCACAGTGTTGTGCATTTATGTTTATTGTTCTCTGCTTTCCTCTCCAGCACCATCACTTCATGTAAACTGAGGTTAATTTCTGCAAATGCTTTTCAAAACAACCTCAAGCTGCAGTATGTGTGAGTATTCAGCTGATGGCGGGGAGTTATTTATGTTTGGTTTGCTGGTCTTCTATATCTATATTCTTTAATCTGTCTGCTCTTCTAAAACTATGAACTGACATAAAAAACACTTTTTAGATATTTAAAGTTCTCAGAAATGTTACCTTTTTATGCAAAAGTTAGTAGACATCAGAGTTTATACTATTTAAATTCTGCAGCTTTGTTCGTCTTCAGCGTCTTTAAAAAAAAGAATTACACATTACCTTGAAATTTAACATCATAAACATATACTTTTCCCATATGCACTTGTAAAAATGAAATAGAAAAGAAAGCACATTGTTACTTTATCTTCACAATTTTTTAACATCTAGCTCATAAAACCTTTGCAGAAATTGTAACATGATGAAATTCTAAACAACCCAAGGGACATAAATACTTTTGCGGCACAGACTCCCAATCACTAAATTAATAAACAATAAAAGATTCAGTTCCTGTCACTGAAAATACTGCCAGAAAAAAATCTGGGTCTTATGAAACAGCCATCGTTCGAGCGTTTAAACTGGAAACAGCTGATATTCAGCCACACTGATATTGTCTTCGCTCTGAACCGCCTGGCCTCACGTCTTCAGCGAAACATATCGAATGAAGCCATCAGACCCGTCTATTCATGAACAGCTGACGCTTATCGGCACCATCTTGTCCTCATCGTTTTACTGAGCGTGTGCAACATGTCCAGTGTTGTTTATCTGAAAGACAAGCGGGTTTGGAGAGACCAGAGACGACGGTCGGGAAGGCGGAGGGGGTTGGGAGGCTCAAGAAATTGGAGAAGACATCCACCAGTCACCTTTTACTCGCTCACTTTGGCGGATTATCGACAACTGATGCATAATAAATACACTCCACTAAGGGTCCATTATCACTTAATCAATATTTCACTGTGGGAGTGGGGCCAGCATGGCTTGGGTGGTGCGGGGGGGATTTCTGTGACTGATGCATTTCTGAGATTAAGAAGCTCTGAATGCAAACTAAAAGAAATGTAGCTAGTTAAACCTTTTACTCCTTTTGCGCTCATCTACACACCAACCTCCCAGATTTGATCACGTTTCTGCTCACCAGTGGTTGAAAGCGATCGAGCTGCTATTCCAGGCTCCGCTCTCCCTCTGCGAACTCAAGGAGGAATTGAGCCGGTAATGGATAAGCCCCAACGGCTAACCCGTCTGACATGAACTTTTGGGAGCAAGGAAAACAAATAATTGAACCCTTGGCCTTGTCGCAGTGATTATGTATTGGTTTCCATGCACACGCTCCCCAGTGTGGCTTTCTGTCATCTTCTGAGGGAGGTTTATTTACAACCTCTCAAAGTCTGAGGATCATTTGAGCTCCGCTGTGATGATATTTAAGTGGCCTGAGAGGATTGACCGAAAAAATACGAGGCATTGTATCGCGGTAATAATACGAGGGAGACCCTGGCACGCACAAATAATAAATGTTTGATTCATCCAATCAAATTATGGTTATGCAGAAAAAAAAGATGAGAATTACTTTATCAAACCAGATCCCGAGCTCACTGTGTCGCCGTAAGCGTAAAGTTACCGAAATGATTCGGTTTCATTGACAAACTCATTGTCTTATCTGGAGAAACCAAGATGTTAAAGTTTTATTGAGATGTTATATTCAGATTGCAGGTTGTTCTGTCAAGATAAGTTTCATTTTACTATAACTCAGAGAAATCTTGAACTTGATTTTTCAAACTGTAAAAAGTGATACTGAGATGCCAGGATCTCTCGATGACAGCTTCCTGTTTTTATCACATTAGATGTTGAGCTCCTTTGGCCTTAACAGCAGGATTTTGAGGTTATCAGGTTAATGAAGACAATAAAATGTAATTAGTTGCAAAACAAGTGTAGAAACGAATGTCATAATAACTTTTTCAAGACAGTGCTTTTAAAAGTAATTTTAGAAGTAAGAGGTGCGCATCACCTTGTTGGAGCAACGATAGAATCTGTCAAACACTGTCAGCTTTATATTTCATAGATTTTAATAGACTTGCCAATTTACAGTAATTAAAGTAAATTGGCAAGTCTATTAAGTAAATTAAGTAAATTTACAAAGTAAATTGGCAAGCACAGGAGGAAGAAATGAGGAATCTACCACTGTAGCGTCTCTGAGTGGGATTCAGGCGTACGGGGAATAAAACACGTGTTTCGTTTACGCTCAGAAGTGAGAATTTTCATGTTAAAATTCAAAACAATCACCTAGATCACCGCCTTCTGTCAATAAGATGTGGTGAGTTCAATTTATCTCAGATCTCCAAACGTTGCCACATCCTACATGACAGGACCTCCAGCCCTCTGTACAGTGTTCCTACTTGAAGGGCATTGCAGTTATTTTGTTGGACTTTGAACTTTAAAATAAGGTCTTCTAGGCAAAATGCCAAAAGACTTTGTTTTTTAAAAAAAATGCCATTAGAAAAGTTCTGTTGCAAAGAGAGATGAATGCATTACACCATGCAGAGCACTTTAAGAATAATTGCACCAGTGTTTTTTTTTTTACTACTAAATGCAGAGCTGAATTATCCAGTGACTACATGTGCAACATTGAGAAATGTTCTTCAGTGGTTGTTTTTCAAGAAAACCAAAATAAAGCAAAACAGTTTTTTAAAAAAAACTGACAGAGAATTAAATTTTATATATTTTATTATCCATTTAATTATAAGTAATTAAATGGATCAGGCTAAAGGCATCTAGGATTTGAGAAGACAGGAGATACAGCAGTTAGGAGTCAGTAAAAAGAAACAAGGTGACGTCGTTTCAAGATTTAATGAAATTTCAACGCATCACTGCTGATTTATCTAAGTCATGACTAAAGTGCAGGGCGGACATTGTAGCCGAACGGGATTGCTCTAAAGAGAACTGTTTGTGAATGAGGACAAATTACCTAATGTACTGAGCACTAAGCAGAGGTGTGCTGGCAGTGCGCTCGTGAATGTTGGACCCGGTCGGCGTGAAAGACTTGCCAGGGTAATTGATCAGAACCAATTTGGATGCATTAATGCTTTCCGCTAACTCCACTCCAGCGGAGCACCAGAGTTCAGTGATAAAAACAACATATTTTCTTTTCAAACGTTTAAAACATTTGCACTTCTTGTCAAACCTGCAAGTAATTAAATATTACAATAAAAAGTGGAGCGTAAGCGTCTTTAGTTCTTGGGCTGTTTAGAATTGACTGATCTGGTTTTTTTTGCAGAGCTGTTAGTTGCAGGCAAGCGGAGTCACAGCTTGCAGCGGTATTGTATGACAAACTGTTAAAGCTTTTACATGTTTTCACTTTGTTTCACAGGAACCTGGCATCCAACTCGCTGGAACATATCAGCTGGAGAGTGTTTCATTTTCTGCCTCTGCTCAACCTGTGAGTCACCTTCCTGCTCTGCAAAGCTCAAACCGAGCCTGACAAAGTTTCACAAAGAAACGCAGTTCACTTGAAAATGGAAATTTGGCTG